>NC_056743.1:883134136-883224136 GCF_019279795.1 Protopterus annectens | reverse complement strand
TGGACCCTGTTTTTCACAAAATCTCAGCAAGACAACACTGATATATAGACTGTATTTTATATAGCATAAATCACGGACAGAAGTAGGTTAAAAATCAAAAAAGATAGCTGGGTGCAGAAGACCCAGAATAAAAAGTGCCCTATCCTGGTAAGCACACTGGTACCAGGACTGGAAAAAATGACAGTGTAGAATCCTCAAGAAATTGAAATATGTTGTAGAAGGAAGTAGCAGTCCACAAAATTCACAAAAACTGATGGGCCAAAAAAGAGCCATAAAGACAACAGAGTGGACTACTGAGGATAAGAAAGAAATGATGTATTGTTACTACTATAAAAGAAACCCAGAATTTCCAGACAGAAGGTATACAAAAAGATTAGGAGAGAAATTAGAGGAAAGAAAAATACTTCCACAAGAAAAACTGTTAAAACTTCAAATATTTGTGTTCATTAATACAATAGTTTATGAAAAACATTATAAAGGCCAAAAGACCTTGGGCAGTTTGTCAAAAGAGGCGACTGAGGAAGTGTGAAAATTTAAAGAACAAAATTTAGAGATTTTTGAAAGGTATAAAGAAGTATGGACATGGGAAAGAGAGATCTGATATGATACAATATTTATTCAAAAGAGAAACCTAAATTAATAAACACAAAAAAGGCAGCCTTAAAGATATTCAAAGAGAAATATAGGCAAAGGCATCCAGATATGGAACATTTCACAAAAAAAAAAAAAAAAAAAAAAAAAAAAAAAAGATCATAAAGAGGGAACGTAGAACAGAAGATTAGTAAAGCAGAAGTTAAAAAAAATAGAAGCTGCAGTTATAGAATACATGCAAAGTGAAGGTTTGAATGTAGAGCGTCTAAAACAGGTGACATCACAGCATGATGAAATGAGTCCCCAAAGTAAGGAAAAATAAGAGGAGGAGCAGGAGGCATCTGAAGAAGAAATGTGGACACCGGAAAGTAAAAGAGATTTAATATGGTGCGATGTTTATGCAAAGGAGAAAGCAAATCTAATCAATCAAAAAGAGCAGCACCAAAGGTATTTGAAGAGAAATACAGGCAAAGGCAGCTAGACATGGAAAATCTGACAATACAAGAAATAAGAAAACAAAGAGGAAAAGTAAAAAAAGAGGATTAGTAATGGAGAAGTTAAAGAAAAAGAAACTGAGGTTTTGTATTATCTGTGAAGTGAAGGATTTAGTGTAGAAAATCTAACTCTGATAACATCACAGCAAGACAGAGCAAAATATCCTTAAATTAAGGAGAAACTAGTGGAGCGGGAAACATCTGATCAGTTGACTTATGAAGATACTTTGGAGCCTTCCATAGGAAACCAGTACAGACATTCAGTTGGAGTTGCCCAGCAAGGGAAGGAACAGGAAACTGTGGTGACTCAATGCAGTCAATGTTGTGGAGTGATAGGCTAGTGAGTTACCATATGAAAGAGCAATGGATGACACAGGATGAAACTGAAGAGAATGTGACACAGGAAGATGCTCTGTAACTTTCTATGAAATGCCCACAGGAAATGGAGAACAAAGAATGTGCCCTTCTAAAAGTAGAGTTGCTTGATTTAATAGGGATGGACAGACACTAAGTTCAATGAAAGAAATAGATTATAGAAAGTCACTAAACCCAAAAAGTTAGAAATTTGATAAAACAAATGAACACTAATTAGGATTGTCCACAGAGATTCATGCAGTCTAATAGAAGTAAATAGAATATATTACTGTGCAGCTAAATGAATAACAGATAAAGTCTTACCAGAGAAACACATGGTAATCAGGAAAACGAAGGGGAAACAATTGAATGCCATCATGGAAGTATTGAACAGAGAAAACTATAAAGCAATTAAGACAGAAAGTGTTACTGTTAGAAGACTATAGAAGAGGCACTAGATCAACAACAATACTCAGAAAGATAAATGTGATAAAAACAAGCCGCAGTATTAGAACAGTTCAGGATCTATTGTGCACTATCCAAAGTAAAAATCTCAACACAGGTAGAAAAACATAGAAGATAAATATAAAGGAAAATTACAAAATAAGCAATTTATTGATGATCCAAAAAAGTTTTATAGAGAATGGGAGAAACAATGTAAAAAGAATTGAAACAAAGCCAAAAAAAGAAGAAATAGATCAGTTTTGGAGAAATATCAAAGATCCTGTGGAACATAACAAAAATGCTAAATGGATAGAAGAATAAAAGAAAGAATAAGAAGTTCAAATGTACAGGATATGAAATGGGATGAAGTAATGGCTAGAGAGATTGAAACAAAGTTAAGAAAAGCTCCTAATTGGAAAATCCACGTCCAGATGCAACACCTAACTTCTGGTTAACAGTATTAACATCTTTACATGAAGACTTAACCATGAGTAAGAACTATTTGTATGCGCACACTGAACAGACGCAAGCCTAGTTAGCAACAGGATCTGGTTAACAACATGAAAAACAATGGTCCTAATTAAGACTGAACCTGCAAGCTAGCTTAAAAACTATAGACCAATAACTTACCTTCCAATGTTGTATAAACTATACACTGGAATTGATGCCGACAGAGTGTTATGGTCATTTAGACAATAACTCAATCATGGCAGTAGAACAAAAGGGTAATAAAAGAAAGTCATATTGAAAAAAGGATCATTTGTTGTTAAATAAAGTCATAATGCAGAACTTTAAAAAGGGGAAGTATCTAAGTATGGCATGGATAGACTACAAAAAAGTATTTGACAGTATTCCACATTCATGGATAAAACAGTGCTTAAAATTGTATAAGATTTACCCTTCTCTGATTGATTACATTACAGCAACCATGAAACAGTGACAAACCACTTTGCAGGTAAACCGTGATAAAGGACAAATGATTATTCCAGGGATAAAAATCCAAAAGGAGATATTCCAGGGTGACTCTCTGTCACTGCTGCTCTTTTGTCTTGCCCTTAATCCATTAAGCTGTCTACTTAACAGTCACAGATTAGGTCATGGCTACAATTTAGCTCCCAGAAAACAACAAAGTTGAAAGACTTCTCATCTTTTTGTGGATGATTTCTGTTGGTTCTGCACACTGTTGGGTGTTCTCTTTAAGGCTGTGTTCATAACTGAAAAATACCTTGTGGTATCCTTTGCTTGGAAGACTATTTTTCCCTCAAAGTTGGGTTTGGTGGACTTGAATAGTCCCCTGAGTTACTTCTTGAGACTGATGAGGGCATTTTTTTGTGTTTTGGACATAGCCCTTCCTATTGTGGGGCATAATTTTCTTTCTTTTTTATACAACCTATTTATACTAGAAGTCCAAAAAGGGAGCTTGTTTTTGGAATTTGTCCTAAGTTTATTTTGGTTTGGTACTGCTGTTTCTATATACTGTCTTCATGGTTTACTATTGAAACCTGGAAACTGCATGGGTCGACTGGTCACATGGTCGTCCTGAAATCCTGAATCTGGAACAGCGAAATTCCAGCCAGGTCAAAAATGAATACATCAACACCCGTAGTTCTATATATTCGACATAGCAGGAGGTGACGTCAGTCACCCATGCTATGCACCTTCATGTACTGTGACATTCTATAGTCAATGGTACGTGTATTTCACTATTTTGCAGAGGACAGGCCCCCCCTACACTGCCCATGTGGGGGGCTGCGCCCCCCTGCGACTTATATATACCAACTCCAAAATCGCACTACAGGGAGGAGGAAATGGGCTAATTTCCTGTTCCTCACTGAACCGTGATCTTGGTGCACAATGCTAAACTCAGATACTCGAACTACACTACCCATTCACAGTAGTGCAGTCGATGTATTTTGAGTCGGCATTCTGCCCATTGGAAAATTGCCTTTCGACTGCATGCCAGTTGACAGCAGTGACTTTGTGTATTTAATTGTAAACCTGTCTACATATGTTTACATGCTTGTACAGGGTTTCCATTAACACATCTGCATAGGCCACCATGTTCTCTGAGTTTGGGGGGCTTGGAATTTAGCAATGCCTTCACTTAATCGGAGGTAGTTAGGCTTGGAAAAATTCTTAAAGATTCTGGGGTTTGCTCCGAGTTCAGCCTATATATTTATTTCAAGGGTTACAGCTTTGTGATCTGATCTGACCAGTGAGGGCATTACACAAGGAAGGTGCAACAGGCCCTCATATTTGTGAGTACCAGAGCCAAAATATTTGTAGCCCTAGTAGGTGTGCAGATTACCTGTTCCATTGTGTTTGCATTGACAAAAGTCATGAATCTTTCAGCCTGAATGTTAGTGGTTGTGTATGTATCTCAGTTTATGATAGAATAGTTGAAATCACCCAGGAATATGCCATTGGGCTGAATTGTGAGTGACTCCAGTACAATCAGATATGTGGTATGTTTATCTTGGTTCATAGACAGGGAATTATAGCTAGCAAGGATATGGTATAGGACTTACCCAATGTTAATTGGACAATGCGTAGAGCAAACATGTCATATGGTTTGACCAATCTTGAAATGTCCTTTTTATGTAGATTGAAACACCTCTACCTCTTGTCCCTTCTTGTGTAGCATCTGGTATAAATGTGTGGAAGGCATTACAGCCTTGTACTGATGGGATGTCTTCTGCAACTTTAAACCATGTCTCAGTAACTGTGCACATTTTCCAGGGTAAGGAGTGCTTCCAGGGAGTGCATCTTCTTGATGAGACTCCTAGTACTGAGCAGTAACAATTTTAGTTGATAAAATTTACTATGTTGGAAGGTTTATCACATTGGCATTGCCTAAAAAAGGCACTATAAGAGCATGCTTTGATTATGTTCAGAGAGATGGAATTAGTAAAATCCATTTCTTAGATAAAGGACAAATATATTTCTCCTAGGCTATATTATCTAGTCATCTCTGTTCCAAAGAGTGTAGTCAGTGCATTAATGTCATTTCTATGAACTGTAACTAGTGAATACCTTAGTTATTGACAATATTTTTTTCATCTTGTTATATCTGTCCAAATATTTGTACTACATATCCATAGGTTCATAGTTAATATATTGTTCGGTATTACATCTTGTAACAACTTTAACTGTAACCATATTATATCAATCTTTTCTCCCTGGGTCTCCACTGCAAATGGGATATTATTCCATTCAGACTTTCCTGGTAAACAAATGTCAAATAAAAAAAAAATGTGGTCAGACTGCAGCACAGTGGCAGTACTCTGGACATTAAATGATGAAATTGTACTAAAAACAAATAAAAGTAGCTTCACCAGCACTTAATATATGGATCTAACAACAGCCTTTAATATTATAGTGCAGCTCATCCTTATACATCATCTACTTGCTTCCATCAAGTTCCAAGATTACCTTTCCATTAGACTACAGAGTTAAGTTTAGCACTTTCGTATCATCCAATGCCACCTCACTAAAGGTGTTCTACAAGGCTTCATATTTGCTCCTCAGCTATTTTCAATCTTCAACAAACTCCACAATCACGTCCCAGAACATCCACTTTTACTTCACATGGACAACATGCCAGCATTTATCTAGCCCCTCACACATTCCCTACAGTACCAACTTGATTCAGATCTCCATTCTCTCTCTTCATTCGAATTAACAATAAAAATTACTTCATATTCAACCAACATTAAAGCCATGCTATTTTGATGACATCAAAAACTTTCTAAAGTCCATAATTCCTTAGATACCAAAGAGCTTAATAAAACACCTACTGAAATAACTTCCTCTTTCAAACATTTGAGGAACACGTCTTTACCATACTCTGCCCTTGCATACTTATCTTGGGAAAAAAAACAGGAACAAAATCATTTTCCATCTCTTCTGAGCCCATAAAAATCTAAATTTTCCATCCTTTCCTACAAGATCTGCAAACAGTAAAGGAATCTTATTTGTCAAGTTTGAATATGGCCTTCCTTTAATAGGTGCTGCCTTAATCAATAACACAAAAAACATCGCCAACAAAATATGTAGGTTCATCACTCTTTTCCATAGATAAGAGCATCAATGCCAATCAACTGATGAAACAAAATGGCTACCCATTCTATTTAAACTACTTCATGCTGAAGCCCTCTTCCCACTAGCAGCTGAAATAACCATGAATATCCTTTCCTATAATCATGGAAGGCAAACTCAGGTCCAGATTTGCTAACACATACATAGGTTCATAGGTAGGTACTAGGCTATCGGCCCAAGGGCCTACGTAAGCCTAGCCAGCATAGACCCAGACACACAAAATGAGTCACTCCTCATTTATTTCAAAGACTTGACCTCTTACTGTAAATCTATGAATCCATATTAAAACACACCATTTTTAAACAGGTTAAATAAAGCTGTCTCCTTTAAGGCCACATCATGTAACTTTCATGAAATATTTTCTTCCACCTTCTCCCTGCATCCATTTTCATATTTGAGAGTTGGTAAATCATCATCGTCATCAATCTCCTTTCCCCCATTTTCTACATAAGGTCAGGTTGCCGTGTCAACTGCTGCCATCTATCTTGATTTAATGCCACTCTTCTACCTTCTTTGACAGTCATGGCAGACTGTAGCAGGTCTTCTCTCACACAGTCCTTTCCTCCTGCCTTCTTCCTGTCCATCCCAAATCTTCTGCACCAAATTGTCTTCTGCTTTTCTGCACGTGCCCAAACCACTGTAATCTGTTCTCTTTGACGTTCTCTGCAACTGGGGCTACTTTGGGTTCTTCTCTGATGTCCCTATTTTTCGTTTGTCCAGCAGTGTGCATCCTACCACCCAACTCCATCTCCATCACCTCTGGCTTCCTCAACTGCTCTGGCTTTACTGGTTCATACACATGTATTAGGATAAAGACCACCAGGGCCTTTATAAGTTTAGCCATCCAACTCAACCCAATTGTGTCTCCATGTAACATGGGCATCTATTTGGAGGGGCATGGAGGGGTATGTTAGGAGGTTGCTAAATGTTTAGGGGAAGGTATGTTAGTTAAGGAATATTTATTTTCAGCCTCTGTCAATCAAAGACATGAGGGAAGATTGGAGGTGAATTTTCAATTTCCCATCCAATGGTCAAGGTTTCAATTGAAACAGGTCTCTGCTTCACATGGAATGGGAACCTATTCCAGAGCATGAGGGTCCTTTGTGTTACATATCTGTCTCACTACCATGTTCTATTTATGTTACAAGCAAAGTTTAAATCCTTTGATCTAGTGTTTCTCAAGCTATGTTTTGCAGATGTGCAAAAGTTCCATTAGGGCTGATATGAGGATGTCTTCTATGCCAAGCATAGATCACATCTCAAGTAACCTGTAGGAGACAGAGTATAGAACCAGGACTTTAAGGTGATCTGTTTAGGACAATATGTTAATACCCTTAATTCTCTTGATGATGAACCTCTATGGGCATTTTTAACTGTAGCATATGCCCGGTCAAGTCCACGCCTAAGAGGACATTGCACTTGATGAGTCTAATAAGGGATGAACAAAATTGTACTATAACTTCCTTGGACATGATTTTCTTACTACCTTGGCTACATGCTGGTCAAAGGCCAAATTAATGTCTACATATGTTCACAGATCTCTAACTACTAGATCAACTCTTAGGGGTGTCTTATCAATGGAATAATTAACCTAGGTGGGCTTTTTCCCAAAAACACTATAATGCTCTTTTTAGGCACTTAATTTTAATCTGTGGCTTTGGCATGAGTCATTTTTCTGTGTTAAACTCACTAGCAGGATATTACTGTCATGAAGAAAGTCAATGATAGCTCCCAGTTTGCAGTCATCTGCAAATTTGGAGAGATAGAGGCCCTTGACATTAGCCTTGCCATCTAAGAAGTAGATGGCAAACATTAGCAGGCCCAACACTGAGTCCTGAAGTACTCAACTGATGACCAGTTTCTTGGAGGTGGTGTCGTCAATCCTGACTTCTTGGGTCCTGTCTGTGATTCAGCTTGTAATCCAGTGAGTTATGTAGGGATTTACACCTTCTTCGATGACTTTGTCAACAATAGCTGAATGGGCTATTGTACTGAATGGCTTAGCCGGGTCTTGGTAGGCAGAATGTACTGTTTTCTTCACATCCATTGGCTTGGTGACCCTCTCAAAGAAGTCTGTCAGGTTAAGTAGGCATGACCTTCCTTTGACAAAACCAAAGGGGATGGACCCAGTGTTTGCAGTTTGTCAATGTCTTCTTTGATCATTTCCATGATAATTAATTTCATGGCCTGGCATATCAAACTAGTCAGACTAATGGTTCTGTAGTTTCTGGGGTTTGCTGATGGTCCACCCTTGTGAAGAGGGATACGCATTGAAGTCCTCCATTCATGTGGTACATAGCCTGTTTTTAGGCTGTAGTTGAAAAGTGACTCAAACAGACCTGATAGGTCATATCTCAAACTATTTAGGACGCAACCCAAGATATTGTCTGAGCCCACTTAGGTTGTGTGTTCACCTTAGCAAGTGATGCCATTACCTGTTAACTGCTAATGGTGGGGGGGGGGCGTTATGCTAGTAAGGATTTCACAGGGTAGGCAGGGAGGAGTAGGGGTTGAAGTTAGAGCTGAATTTGTCAGCCAGCAGTTTGCTATGTCACTCTGCTTGGAGAAGGTTGTACCATTTACCACCAGTTCAGCACACTGCTGTGTGTTACCTTTAAAGTTTTAGACATAGCTGTAGAAGGCCTTGTGGTTGTCTTCATCCTGATAGGTATTTTGACCTCATAATTATCATTGTACAATTTAATTAGTACTCCTAGTTTCTTGTTTAGTTTAATTGGTGAGTTCTTTACATTATGAGAGTTGCTCTTTCTGATTTTGACCATAAGTTTTTTCCTTTTGTTATATGCCCTGTTAAGTTTAGGATTCCACCAGTGTGGTTTGTTTTTGGGGTTTGTTTTGGGCTTACGTCTGGTAGGTACATCAGCTTCTATGCAGCCATTTAAATGTTTGTAAATGGTTTCTGTAAACAATTCTGCACAGGTTGCTGTGAACTTTCAGTTTGGCGGGGCATTGAATTCTGCCACACCATCTCTTAATAGGATATAGTTTTATTTAGAAAAGTTCCAACTGTTACAGGTTTTGCTGGATTTACCAAAATTTATTTTGAAGGAGATAGCTTTGTGATATAACTTCACCAGTAAGGGCGTGACACACGTGGGGCAGCTATTTCCCATATTGGTGAGTATTATGTCCAGTAGGTTTGAACCTCTGGTTGGAGTGTGCATAATATGGTCAGTGGTATTTGTGTTAATAAAGTCCAGGGAACATGCCTGTAAGTTGGAGGTAATGTATGTTTCCCAGTTTATAGAGGATAGTTGAAGTATCCCACAAGTAGGGTATTTGGTTAGATGGTGAGAGCCTCTAGCAGGCCAAGTTATGAGTTATGGGACACTTGGGGTACAAATGGTGAGATATAGCTTGCTAGAATATGGTAAGGGACTTTATCTATGATGATATGCATGTGGATGAACTCCAGGACATCATCCTATTTAACCGGCCTAGAGGTATACTTGTTGCTAATGTAGGCTGAGACTCCTCCATTACATTGAATCCCCCTTGAATGACACCAGAAACTAAGCCAATTGTTAAAGTCAATCATTTTTGTTCATAGTGTGGCATCATCTTTGTTGAAGGTAAAATGCCAATACAAGGCACATACCTGTCTGAGACACATATTCAGAGAGATTCATATTGTCTTTCTTCATTTAGTGCAGTAAAATACGTCTTAGGTCATTTATACCTGTGCAGTGTACAAGAACAAAGGGGACATCCACAACTGTGGGAAGTACAGTGGTTATCAAATTTCTGACATATTGCATGAAAGTTCTGGAGGGGGTGATCAATAAACAGATACGCAGAGCAGTAGAAAGTAAGAAGGGAGATGTGCAGTTCGGATTTAGATCAGGATGCATCACAACTGACCTGATGTTTGCAGTCACACAAATAGTTGAGAAGAAGCTACTGATGAAGAAAGAGTCCAACTGGGTAATCCTAGACTTGGAGAAAGCATATGACAAGGTCCCAAGAAAGTTGATTTGGGCAGTACTGCAGTGGTCCGAAGTCCCAGAAACATTGGTAGAATTAGTGCAGGCTATGTACAAGGATCCAATGATCCAAGTACGAACAGTGTTTGGTCTTCCAGAGGAGTTCCCACTGGGAATGGGTGTACATCATGGTTCAGCTATGACCCCACTGCTGTTCATATTGGTGATGGACTACATTATCAAACAGGTCAGAGGGGACAGATCAAGAAAGCTGCTGTATGCAGACGATGTGGCATTACAGGTAGACTCTGAGATAGAACTTCAGCAAGGGATAGGGCAATGGACTGCAAACGTGAAGGCACATGGGAAGAAACTAAGCACAGATAAGGCAGTGGTAATGGCAGCAAATTGGGGAATTCAGAAGAAGCTGAGAATTGAGATAGAAGGGAAGATAGTGGACAGGTTAATATTTTCAAGTATCTGGGAGGGGTGGCTGAGGTGAAGGGGAGTCTGAATGAAGTGGCCAAAGCTACAATCAGAAGGGCTGCAGCCACCTGGCATAGAGTGCCAGGTGTAATGTGTTACAGAAGAACACCAAAGAAATTGAAAAGTAAGGTGTAAAAACAGTGGTGAGACCAGTACTAGTGAAAGGCAGAGCAGATGAGTAAGATAGAGGTGATGGAAATGAAGTGCCCGAGATGGGTGTTAGGGTGCACACTGAGGGATAGGTGAAGAAATGAGGACATAAGAGTAGAAGCCAAACTAGCTCCAATTGCAGAAAAGATCTAAAAGAACAGATTATGGTGGTTCAGGCACATGTGCAGGAAAGCAGCAGACAATCTGGTGAAGAAGATTTGGGACAGACAAGAAGAAGTAAGTGGAAACGAGTGCACCCAGCAAAGTGGTGGATGGATTGTGTGAGAGAAAATCTACAACAGCAGGGAGGAGTATAGCAATGAATGGGGAAAGATGGCAACAGTTAACAACACCCTGATCCCATCTAGAAACTGGGAAAATGGGGGTTGATGATGATGATTCCTCCTGTGGACCCCAAGACAAGTGGCTTTGCTTTACTGCCATTACATCTTGTCTAATGGAAACATAGGATGTCCAGCTTCCTCTTTCTCATCATGTCATCCATTTCCAAGCTGCATCCTGTCAGTGAACCTATGAGTATAACAATTCTTAATTCATGTTTGGCAGGGTGATTATTTTTACGTCCAGCTTTTGCTCAACAGAGCTATCCCACATAACCCAAGCTGGTCAACTAGACACTAGCGGCCAGTAACTTATTGACCCAGGGCTGCTGGGGTTTATGGAGAGCATACAGTGGTCAATAGGAGCACATAGACCCCTTCCACCATTAGCATGGATACCAGGAGTAGGTTGGAGTAGGCCCATACCTTTCAATTGTCCCGATTTTTGCAGAATATCCAGGTATTTGCCTCTTATTTTTGGTCTATTCCTCATAAGATGTGTGGTTTTCTGGAAAATCTTTGATGATTGAAGTCACTCAGTAATATTAAATAATGACAGACACTTGAGCTACAGACTTCATAAACTTCAGAAAATTTATCACAATGCAAAATCTGTCATTCTTGCAACTTCCCACATTTATAGAAACAATATTTAAAATATGTCCCTATTTTTAGGCCTTTGTCCCCCCATTATTTCTGGCTTTGTCCAGATTTCTTGCTCTGAGGAATTGAGAGGTATGAGTAGGCCAGGTCCTGAAACCCATTTACCAGCAGCAAATACCCATGCCCATTTGGACACATTAGTCAATATGACAGAATCTCAACAATTTAAGCACTTTCACCCTTGCTTTAAATACCATTATCCCCCTTAGCTCCTTCACCCTAAAAATAGGTATTGTATCCTACAGAATACCTTTGTCTAAAAGCCTTTATTATTTACTGTATTGTAAATACTGTGTACGCAATATATAACACCCATTACTGACAATATACATTATACTAAGGGGTTGTTTGCAAATCTGTTTCTGGCATTCTTCCTTTATCTGTGGACTAAACCTGAACTTGGTTGAGAAATTTAAAATAAGTAGATCAATAAATAAATGGTAGAACAAGGTGTGGTGGGTGAGTGGGAGAGGATGTCAGTTTGATCGCCTGATAAGAGTTATGCAGTAAGTGTAGAAGCAGGTAGATAGCATTTGGGGAAGAACAAGCAAATGAATAGGAACACAGTAATTACAAAGCACTTGGGTGACTGGACTGGATTTTAGAAGGGAGTACAAATGACCATGTAGTGAATAATGCTGCATAACTGCCCTGATTGTGCTATCTGTTTATGCATTACAGACTATTACTTTAGAAAGGGTTCCTTTCGGCTGCTGTGCACCATTCTCCTCATGTTCCTTTGTTCATGTGCAGTCAATGTGTTATTTACTCATTTTTATTTGGGTAGTACATGTACCACACAAGTTATACTGATGTGTGTGTGTGGGCTTGAAGTACATTGATTTATATGACAACAGAGACAGTGAGGCATCTGTTTTTAAATGAGTGCTCTTTCTCTGAGCTGGGTAGACCTCAGAGTGAGAATATATAAGGGGAGTGTGGAAAGGCAAAGTGGCCCACATGTGGCTGCATGAGGCTTGCCACAATGCAAAAATGCATTTTGGACTGTTTTGTTGCTGTTGTTATGTAACACTAACTCTTTACTACATGTATTTGGATGATCTGCATACTCAAATTAGTAGTTTCATAAACTCTGCAGTCAAGCAGTTCATTTAATGAACCACAAAAATGTTTAATAGAAAATGAATCTCCAGAAGCATTCCTGGGGTAACAGAGAGGTGAAGATAGCATGAAGGCAGGTAGTTGCTGGGGAGAATATAATGCTAAATGCCCTTAAGGGGCAGATTAGATAGGTGTATTGACTCCTGTCATGAAGTAAATGTGATGTAATGTAACCCTTAAACAGTAGTCCTACTGCATGCATGTTAAGGTTATGTAGGACCTTTAATTTGCATTTGTACTGCCACCAAAACAAGCAGCTAGGATGTCAGTTATATACCTCCTCCAAGAATCATATTTAATTATCACTTAGTGTCTGCAGCTACATGGTCCTCAGAGACTGAATGAGAGTAGCAGGGGGGTTATGACTGAAAGAAAACTGCTACCTCACAGTGAACAGGAAATATCTGGAACTGTGAATGAAAGATTCTTGTAGGTAAGGAGTTCCTTATCAGCAGTGTAGGCTACATTGAAAACAGATGGTGAAAGGATATGTAAACTTGTATCTGAGGAAAGAACAACATTACTCAATGTACCATGAGCCAACAGCTAGAGTCAGAAGGCTGCAATGACAGCAGTAACAGGGGAAGTGATTCAGGGTCCCAAAGGAGCTCAAAACGTGGGTGTTTCCCACAGATTAAGTCTTTGGCAAACTGTGAAAAGTCAGACTACATCTGAGTCACTCATGAGGGAGGAGGCATTCATTCTGTTTAAAAGCTGCAAACTACATTTAAAACAAGCTATTACTGAAATGTTAACAGAACATCCCAAGTGACTAAATATTATACAGGTTTAAGATGCATTTCTGCAGAACAAATTCAAGTGTTTTTTATCTCTTATGATTTATAGTGCAGCATGTAAATTGACAAAAATAGGAGAAAATCTTTAATTTCACTAATATGTAAAACGCAGAAGACAGACAGTGGACACAATGCTATAAGAGAAATGAAAACAATGCAAAGTTAACTGCAATCACTTGGAATTCAACTTTCTGAAAAGTAATTCAATCTCTTTTTTTTTTTTAGGTGTCACCTTCTGTAAGGCTAGTGAGAAATGAAAACCTCACCGTATATCAAAGTGCTTAATCTGAGATGAAAATCATGGCTAAATAAAGTATTTAAAAACTTTTCTTAAGTATTGTCTAGCAGGTTGTGTTTGCTTGCTTTGTAGGATACACCTGACCTATTAAGGAATTTCTCCCTGACTCGCACTAAGTGAACATGTGGGGGCATTTGAGGAAGTGGACTGCATCAACTTAATATCAGGTCACTAGCTTCATAATTATGTTCTTTTCATTAGAATCTGTACAGATTTCTCTGGAGAGCAGCAAGTCTTTGAATACAGTACTCTTCCCCAAGCTGGACAGCTGCTGACTCTGTACCACATTTCTCATCTTACTGATAAATGTCACAGTAGCCTTGTGGAGCATGGGCTAGCCTGAATAGAAAGCAAGGTGAGAAAATGGTTAAAGCACATCTAAACAGAAATGAAACATCTGATAGCTAAGCAAGTCCTCTATCTCCAGTTCTATAATTCCATAAACTACAATGCTTATGTTCTGCTACCCAAAGTAACACAGTTCTCTATAAACCCAAAGTAACACAGCTCTCTGTAACACTCCGTAGTTGTCAATTCCTTGGTTTCAGAATTGTAACTGTTAAATACCACTGTCTTCATTTACAAAAGTAGTAAAAAAAGAAGGAAAATTAGATAATTGTGACAGCATAACAAAGTAGACAGCATACAAAGTCATGAATACAAGAGCCCAGGACACTGAGCGGTACTCATCAGTTCACATGATTAGTGTGTGCTTCTGGCAGAAAGTACCATGCAGGGCATAGTGTTTGCTTTCTGTTCTTCTATATTTATCTTCATTCATTCATTCTGTGCCTTTTTGTCACCTCCTAACGTCACCAGTTGCTGCATCACTTTCCCCAAGATTGTATAAAGCGTACAAATCCAGAACAGATAGCTGACATTACATGAAACCAAACTTGCTCAAAAAATGGAGAAGTCAAAGTTCCCATTAACCTTATACCACCACAGCAGTAGCTTGCAAAATCCCACCCTAATGCTGACTTTGTTTTTTTGCATCTTATCATATAAAAATGTGTTAACCAAGCGTGTCATGTTCTCACTCGATGAGGAGATCCACACCTTCCAGTATCAGAGTGTGCAAACCTAGACAACACAGTTCATGGTATTAACTAAAGCAGCTCATAACGTCTTTTCTGTTGATGTTAGCACTTTACCTTCCATTAATTTTTATACTCTCAAGCTTTCTGACTATTTTGGGTAATATTTATATTATTTTTTTCTCATTGTAATATCAGTAACAGCTTTGGCACATATGCAATTTTTTGTGTGTCTTTCTGCCTCATCACCACATTATTCACATGAACTAGAACTTGTTTTTATCGTGAGCTCAGACATAGCCTTCTATAGAAATGAATCATGTGACCACCATAAATCACCAAAGCAAATAGTGCACACCAAAATGCATATTAACTGGAAACAAAGAGTGAAGTATACAACTACTGGTAAGTCTGAATGAAATGCAAAACTAGCAACATGTTTTCAAAAGTGCTGTACTTTCACAGTCAAACAATGCTTTTTTTGTATTGTCTAAGTGCCATCTTGACTATTTCATGGTGGTGTGACATAACAGCAATACTAAATCATTTATTCAGAGTACCTCATAGGCCTTGCAGCAGAGCATTCTTGAGTCAAACTCTTTGAAAGCATATTTACTCCATAACGGAGGCTCAGTGGCCACTAGAAGAGTAAAGTCCAGGTGTAGTAAGGGAGAAATGAATCTCATGCTAACATTTGGTTGCTTTTGGGCACTGCAGCTGAAATCATTTCCCGTTTCTGTGTTGAACAGTCTTATGTTCATACTGCACAACAGTACATCACAAAGTGTTTCTAAGTGATGAAGCGTATGGAAGTATGATGATTTTCTTTTTCTTTTTTATTTTTGTATAGGTTTTGTTATCCAGTTGATCCAACTGGATTCAGGCCAATTTTCAATGGAGGTGTGGGAGCACTGTCTGGTTAAGTGACTTGCACCAGAGTCGTAGGTTTTCAGCAAAAACCTAGTGAGATGAGAAGGCTGATAGTTCCCAAAGTACAATGATCTTGTGCTAGCATTTATCAAGGTGCAAGAGGAATACAGCCTTCTTACATGTTTAGTGGGGACAACATCCGCATGTGCAGTTGCTTCCAAAAGTTACAGGTTAACTGACTGCAGGAAGTACTATGCATGCCATTGTATTTCACATGGGGAACTATGCCAGTGACTAGAGAAGTACAACAGGAATGTGACTTACATGGAGAGCCAGGGCTGTGAAGCATTACCACCATCACCCCCTTGCTAAGTAGGGCAAAACCTCATGATTATCACTGTCAGTTCAGCATAATAATAAAAAAGGAAATTTGTTGTTACCAGAGAACACCTCCCTCATTACAGACATGCCTATGTTCCAGCACACGAATTTCTCTCATTACACTATCCAGTCTGTATTCAAAGGCACATTCTCCTTGACTGATGTATTTTTAGTGCTGAACTGTTTAAAAGCACACCCAGATACCCTGTTCTGCTTTTATTTGGGGAGTGGGTCTTACTTCTAAACAGTTCTATAGCAAACGTAACTAATGAACATCTTCACATGACTAATTCAGAGGTTGTTACTAGGTCACAGACCAGGCAATTCTTTAGAAGCTTAGCCGAAACAATCCCACAGGTATACCCAACTAATTACTCTTGCTGTACTTAAGGGATAGAAAGGCTGATTTGCACTTTTCCAGCTAAATGTCTAAGTTAAATTTGAAGGTATTGAGCAATGTGCTTCGCTTTCCAGAAAACAGGAGCTTGCTATGGAGGTGGAGAATTATTTAGGAGAGAGATCTGTCAAAACCAGGAAGTCCCATTTCTGCTGCAATATAGGTTTTGGTCCCTTGATGTTGTATTTGTGTCACTACCAGTTTTGCAGATATGTAGTGGATCATACAGGACTGAGTCATTTACAGTTTTGTAGGCAGACAGAGATCACTGCACTGAAATCTGTGCAGCACAGAGAAGAGGGACAGGCTTTTGAGAAGCACTGGTTAACTTAAAGAGCTCATAGCCAAGATTTATCAAGGAACTACAGCTTTTTCATGTTGAGTTACACATATTTTGACACGTACATATTGAAGGACACAATGTTTTCTAAAGTAGGCTTGATGACACGTGTAGAGGGAAATGATGCCCTCTTTTGAATAAGAGAAAATGTCCCTAATAATCAACTGGCCAAGGTAGAATGCTTTCCTAACTATACTTAGGGTTCAAAGGAAAGTTCATTACCCATAAAGATATCTAGATCTCTTATGACTGTTTATTTTAATGAGGTAATTGTTTACATGGTAGGTGTGCAAAACTTCCTATTTCAAAAAATAAACAACGCTACATTTATTGGCATTCAGCTTTAGACCTTGATCTTGATGCCATGTGTTTGTCTGAGTTAGGTCCTCTCTGAGGATTTGAGAGTCTTCAGAGAAACTGATGCCAACTGCAAACATGCAAATGTCAGTGAACTTGGTCAGCTTGAGGTGTTTAATATCAGATTTGACATCAGGAAAGTAGATACCAAATAGAAATGGTCCCAAAACAGAGTCCTGGGGTACACCACTGGTGACAAGTCTCATCACGATCACACAGTGATACAACATAATATAATTTTACATTGGAGCCAAAGTCTACATAACATAACATAATTTAGGCATATTTGGGCATCTACAGTGATTGACTGAGATAGCAGACATAAGACAGTGAAAACTGATGCTCAGGGAAGGGAAACAGGGGTAATAAAGCCTCTGATTAGGATCTGAAGATCAGCACAAGGAGTGCTTGCATAGCAGGAAAGGAGCTGTCTGAACTACTAATGGAAACTGATGGCAAGGCTGTGGGAATGATGGATGGTAAAACAATTTCATTTAATTACAACTGAATTGGCCAAAATCAATAATGTCTACAGCTGTATGGAAAGGTTCACCACTAAGATAATGGAGATTAATCATACCCTGGCAGGACACTCCGAACAGTTCCTGGAAATAGATGACACCCTGGGTGACTTTTCTCAGTGCTTGCAGACCTGGAAATTCAGCTGTTCTTACTGGAGATTAGACAGGCTGATGTTGACAGTAGAGCAAAGAGGAAGAATATATGATTTTTGGGGACTCTAAAAATGTGGAAAGGATGGGTTGTCCTTGCTTTTTAGCTAGAATGTTGGCTGAACTTATGGGTGTCCCACTAGAGATGTTGATAACAGATTGGGTTCATTGCCTTAATATATCCAGGCAATAAGATTTAAACTCCCCAGAACCATTCTTGCCAGGTTCAAAGCATACACATTGATCAAAATAGTGCTGAATTCATTCTCAGTACCTGGAAAAGTGGTTAAGATCAATGAGCCCAGGGTCCTGTCACATGACATTTCTGCTGAAACACACAGAGAATGGATAAAACAGCAGCATGTGACAAGACTTTGCAGGCAGCAGGAGTACAGAAGTAGATGGCTCTATTCCACCCACCGCTGAAGTTTTCCTCAAATTAGTCCTACCACATTTTCTATAACAGAAGAAACTGAACTAAGGAGTCACCAAACACTTCCATCCAGTGGATCTCCAGAATTAACACCCATGGCTAGCAATACACAAAACGAAATGACCACAAAGAAGCCGATGAACAATACAATGCTGATTAAACCAAGCTTCTTGGTCTTTCAAAGGAAGGTACCTACTAGACTAGATCATCCAAAGAGCAAGTAATAGTCTGAAATGTGGCTTGATAAGCTAATGCTGCAGGATAGTAACCTTATTCTATGGATGGAGACATTAACCGTAAATAGAAAAAACATATTTCAAACAGCTTAAATCAAACATTGCCCTACTTCAGGAAACACACATTAGCCACTAAGTATCAACTTTTAGAATGGAAGAGTTTCAAAATAATAGGGGTTTTGCATATCTGAAAGGATGGCATAGATGAGTGGTCAATCGAGTGCTTCCACCGGAGTTACTGGTCGATGAAAATGAGACAGAGGGCAGATATACAATAACTAAGATGAGGATCTTAGGGATCTTAGTTACGCTGATCAATGTATATACCCCCAATATCAATGGGCCAGATCTGGCACACTTGTTAGGAGAGTGGACAATCTTTAGTGAAGGTATCTGGATATGGAGGAGCCTGGAATTTAATCACATTAACAGTGGATGTAATGAAGGGTCCTAGATCCTATTTCCTACTCAGAATGGATGCCATTTTTTAAGTAATTACAAGCATAAAAGTGGTTTTGAAGGAGGTACCCAGGTGCATAGAGAATGAAAGCAGGAATATACATACTACTAATTTAGATATGAATCATCTGTGAGACTCAGCAGGTTTTACAGCTCTTGTGAGAGCATTTACTTATTAATATCCCTGGAGTATCTGCTTCAAGTCTTATCAGACCATATCCTGACCATACTAACTCTGGAGGCAGATACAAGGATCTATCAAATGCACTGGAAAGCCAATGTATTTCTTTCTAAGGGCAATGAAATCTTTAAAGACTTGAAAGCATTTGTTAGGGGCTACATAGCTAATGAACAGAATAGGGAGATTGTCACGTGAACAAAAGAAGTAGACAAAGAAAGATATGAAAATTTATATTGATTAGGTGGCACAGTGGTGCAGCAGTTAATGTTGCCACCTCACAGGAAGAGGTTCTTCAGTTTGATTCTCAGCTGGGGTGCCTTCTGTGTGGACTCTGCATGTCCTCCCTATGTTCGTGTGGGTTTCCTCTGGGTACTCTGGTTTCCTCCCACATTCCAAACACACGTCTGGAGTGTTTCTCCTCAGGCCTCCTCTGAAAATAGGCTATGTCCTAGTTGGACTTTCCTGGTCAACAAATGTTAAATAAAAAATAAAAATAAAGAAATTATAAAATGAGAGAGCAGTAAAAGGAAACATATATTTACCTTTGGAATCTTCAGAAACAATTAACAATGGGGAGGAAGAAGATAGAGGGGGTGAGAGAATGCATGGAATGTAAATATAAAATAATAACACTGCTAGATTACACTAATGAACAAACTCAAGTAATATTGCACACTGCTAACTCGGATTAATCTCCATGGCTCATGCTTTCTTAAAGGTTAAGTGGTCATCTGATAGACAGAATGGTAGCCAGTCTTAAAAAACAAAGAACATGAAGACTGATCCATGATTCATGTGATTTCTCGGAAGTCATCTGCAATATCATGCTCAGCTATTCTAAGGGTCCAAGACAGGAAGATGAAGATGAAAAAATTAGTCAGAAAGGCTTAAGTAAAAATCCTGTTACCCAAAATTATGCTGAGTTCATCATGAGGGTCATGCAACATGGGAGCAACTGAAAATCATGTTGAAATTAAAGGCTAAAAACAAAGCACCGGGGCCACATGAAATTCCAAAGGAGACATACACCACTATCATGGATAAAATATAACCTCTAGTTTTTAAACTGTTTATTGACATTCTGGAGGGGGAAGGAGTTCCACATTCAAGAGAAGGAAGCTATTATTACAGTAATCTCTATGAAAGGTTATGATCCCTCTCTGTCTGAATTCTATTGTCTCTTATCCATCCTAAATCGTGATTCGAGAATAAAAAATGTTCATGTCTTTTGGTAAAAAGGTTAAACAAGATCATACCAAAATTATTTAAAATGGGCCAAACAGGGATTGTGATGGGTAGAGGCAGTTCAGATAACATCAAAAAAGTATGAAAAATATTAAAAGCATTAGAGTTTGAAGCCCTGCAACTACTAATGCTAAGCTTTGTACAGCTGACAAGGGCTTTCTCTTTGTCTTTTTAAAACAGTTTGATTTCCTGACAGAGTTTACTAGATTTCTTTCTTCCCACTATGAAATTCCCACTGCATGAACTAAAACTGGGAACAAAATGTCCTCATCACTGGATATTAGGAGGAGGACCAGGCAGAGGTGTCCTCTCACCCTTACTGTTTGCCCTCTACAAAGAACCACTGGCACAGAAACAGAGAAATGCCCCATTTGCAGGTATTAAAGGCAGCAACAACTGTCACACAGTGTCCTTCTATGGGGATGATCACTTGGTGTAACTGAATGACCCTAAAAGGGAAATGACAGTGCTCATGAAGGTCCTTAGAGTCATTGGCGTAATCTCAGGTCACAAAATTAACTTACCAAAAGCTAAACAATAGAGATTAACTATGTTCCCACAATGTAGAAGATGAGTAACTAGCCTTTCCTAAATAATCTTGGCCCTTTGAAACATTTAAGTGGAATGGTTGGGTACACAGTGCATAATCTGTGCAGCTAACTTATGCTAGTTTTCTAGGAAAGGTAAATGATTACATTGCATTGATTACTGTAGTCTGTGAAAGAAATTAATACTCAATATGTGTCTAAGAATACAGGTGCTTCAGTGGATTGTACTGTCGGTCCTGACATATGCAATTGCATGCATCCCTATGATGCCACAGTACAACAGTATTTCTGTAGGACTTCAGTTATATGCCAGTTTGTTCTGTTTTCTGTTTTTTTTTTTTTTTTTTTTTTTACAAAACAAGTAAATAAGGCTACTCTGCTATATGGAAGGAGAGCTATCACTCAGACACAGGATGAATTTGGGGTACATGGCATAACATTTTTAGCAGTCAAAATGTGATTAGTGATCTAAAATCAGCTCTTTCTAGGGTGATGCTGCAAGGAGGAGGAGAACTGGAGGGGGTTAAGGTGACAAGCTAGGAGGAGTATCTATTATAACTTCCAAGACTGAGCTCATTGAGTAGAATATTGAGATATGTGGTTAACCCAAAAAGCAGGGTGGTGTATTGGGAACAAGTACCAAGTTGTTCTGAAATGACACTACAAAAGGAATTTAAGGAATGATTCAGGGAGGGAGACACCAGACATGTTTTTGGTATCAAGAGATGAACAAAATTCTGAGTAGATTAAAATCTTATAATAGTTAAGCAGCAGACTTGTCAGAGTTGGTGAGCTGGCTTACAGAGGCAGGGAGTCATGCCCAATGGGAGAAAGGTTTGATGAGTGTAACCTAAAGGATCATCACCGGCACAAAAAGGATAAAACAAGCAAATATAGACTCAGCTACGAGAATGAGCTTAACTTGTTAGTTCCTACGTGGTGTGGAATTGTCACATCTCCAGCAGCTTACACACTTCTTGCTTTTCAGAGCATTTTCTGAAAAATAAACTTTAAAAGCATAAGATAAATAAATGTAAATATTCTGTAAACTGTAAAAGCTATTACAACTGTACAAATAGGAGTGTAATCAGTAAAAAGTATTCTTTGCAGTGATAGTCTGTACATTCAGTCTTTTCCATAAATACTGTAATATATTATAATGGATGCAAACTCCAAATTATATTTCTTCTAAACTTTACAAAATGTTCATATCTTGAAAACTATACAACCTAGAAATATATTGTTAGAATATTTTTGTTAACCAGACATAAGCTTTCACATAACAATAAGAAATTCCTTTATAAGTGCATGTTTATTGAGATATTTACAGAAATATGAAAACATATGTTTAATGGTATAATTAGCAATAAAAATAATATTGGATATCTCTCAATATGTGCAACTTACAATGCAAATGTCAAAGACAGCTTTCTTCAACAATATCTAAGGTTTTACCTGATGTCATGCATTGGTGTGAACTGGAAGTATACAAAACTGTGTTTAGCCTTGAGTAAGTTAAATGCCAGATATGGGAGAGTCAGTGTGACCACTTAATAAGACTAATCAGATATGCTACAAAGTCACAGCATTACAGATCTTCTGAGTAATCCAAGAAAGAATGTTCCCCAGTAGGCAAACAGTCCCCGTTGTAAAATGTAAGGAAAACAGCAACGGTAAACTGAAGCACGACTTGTATCACCATTCAATAAAATAAAATCACATTTATTTTCAAGTAGGTAAGGGCTTTCACCACAAAATGTGGCTTCATCAGACCATTTACTACATTTACCATTAATTACATAATACATTATTATGTGGTGAATTTTGAGTATTATAATGTGGATTTTATTTATGTATGAGCAACAAATTGTTAATTTGTTGCTGTTTTAATTTGTTTATGATGTAAGCAACTAGAAGGCGTTTTGTGCTGAATTGATTTGCTACAACAAACATTTGAATTTAATTAGGGGGAGGTGTTATGTATAAATGGAAATGTTTGGCAGTTTATGCACTTTTACTTGTAAATGGTCTGATGAAGCCACATTTTGGGGTGAAAGCCCTTACCTACTTGAAAATAAATGTGATTTTAGTTTACTGAATGGTGATACAAGTCGTGCTTCAGTTTACCATTGAGATCTTCTGAGTAGCAGTATCTATTTAATATTATTATAAACTCATGCCCCATTAGAATGTTTCAGGACTGGACAGACAGTGTTAGGAATTTAAAACGCCAGTCTTAGGGAACTGGAGTCATATTTTCTGAGAATGTGAAGCAGTGGAGATATTTAAAAGGTTATAACAAGATTGACTGATAGAAATATTTGACACTCCTATACAGCTATGGCAACTTTTTTTGTTTCTGAAATGGCTTATGCCTTTGGAATGTACGGACATCAGTAAGTAGTCATTAATCCATCTTCTGATTATCATAGCAAAATAAAAGCAACAACTAGAAACTGGAACACTGCCCTCCATAAATTAGCTTGGTATTAAATCTTATGAAAGAATTATATGATCTGGAGCTTTAAGTGTACTGTGGTTGAACCAGGAGAAGAATAAGGACTAAATGGTTCCCTTGGATAGCCTACATGGAGAAATAAGAGAAGGACAAAGGCAGTTTAAGTTGTCAAGGGGTCCTTTTTGACTGGAATGCAGGCATCACAGTTAAAAGCTGAGATCCAGATACAGATGAGAACTTTAAACTAAGGTCAACGGATCCTACAATGATATTCTAAACAGATTTACATTTAATGATTAGGTCTACCCACAAATAATCAGAGTGAGAGAGAGAGAGAGAGAGAGAGAGAGAGAGAGAGAGAGAGTGAGTGAGTGAGTGAGTGAGTGAGTGAGTGAGTGTGTGTGTGTGTGTGTGTGTGTGTGTGTGTGTGTGTGTGTGTGTGTGTGTGTTTTCCATTGTTCCTCTTGAGTCCTTTTCTGTTTTAACCTTTAAGGGTTTTATTTCCCCTGCTCTTTTCCATTCATTTCTACATTTGGTGTTATCAGTTTGCTCTAATGTCTATTGATAAGGACAATTAAAAATGAAGATAGACTCAGTAAAATGCACAAATCCAAAACTCAGAGCTGCTGTTAGTTGAGGTAGGATACTCACGCTAAAACACTAGTAAAACTCAGTCCAAAAAGATGCGTGACTTTCCAATGAGCAATAAAATGAAAGTAGAAATTCAAACAAATAAATCCATGTAAGTTAGCAAATTGTTTATTCCAAACGAGTAAGCGCTTTCGCCAAAGGCTTCTTCAGACTCTTTACACAAACTAAAACTTTGAACATCACTTTTAAAACCAACAAAAGCTTGTGATAGGATCTCTATAATCACATGTTTCCTTCATTTAAAAATACAGTAACCCATTAAAGTCAGTTCCATGAATGTTACCTTGTTCAGCTAAGAAAAATACTGGTATATTAAAAGTAAGAACTGAATAGTTCAAAATAAACATACATAAAAAAAACATACATAAAAAAACATACATAAAAAATGCATCGGTGCCCAAACATACATTATATTATATTAAACAATTGAGTATATCTCAGAGCCTTGTCATATTTACTTATCATCTCATGGTGCTTTAGGAAAATCTCGTACTGAACTTTCAGGCAGTATATATCAAAAAAGCCATTTCAGACTTGGTTAGCATAACCCAAACTGCTTGTAATGCACATATTTACAAAGTGTGACTTTAGATATTTCCGTGTTTTACTGGAAGTTCATACTATCCAGAGTAGACTCGTAAAACAGTCAACAATTACAGGTGGTTAAAAACTTGTATCACATTAGTTAGGCTATTCTCGTATAAATCAAAAGTTAAAAACAGTTTTTCAAAATTACTTATTTTCTGCAGACTCTGAAACGCTTTTAAAAATCACAGCACAACAAAGTATTCCTTGCGCGTATGTGCCTGGTTAATTCTTGAATGCAAAACAAAGAACGCTATTGTGCGTACTTACGTACCATAGCGTTCATAAAAATAAACATTGTGTCTATTTAAAAAAAAGCCGATTAGGCTTACGACAGGCATAAGTACATGACGAGCTTTTCAATAGCTGTCCATTAGTTCATGCCTTAGTCTCTTCAATCTCCGTTAATAAACAGGGACATTTGACATTTCAGGATGTGAACGTAACTTACAAAAATGTGGGTGGAAGAATGCTTCAACAATAAACGAAGCAACAAAACGTCTATATGGAAACAGAGCAATATCTTAATAATTAACTTGACTCTCGTACAGATCCACAATGGTGGGAATAAGCACACTGACTTAAGCAACCATTAATTGCACTTTATAACTGTTACATCCTTGATACCCAAATTTAAATATAGACATTGTGAAATGTTAAAACTCTTATGTGGTGAAGCGGAAAATATAGGAAGGAATACATGAGGGGAAAGGGAAAATGGGAAGTATTTTGGCACATATATTCTGTTAATCCCGAATGGCATCCTGAGGTGTCTTACATTAGTTTTATAAACAGTACTTTTCAATACTAAATATATGTGTTCAAAGATTCATTTCTTATGACAAATGTTGAAAGTATATGAAATGCCTACAATATGTCTGAGTATATAGATAGGTCATCTACACCAAGGTCATAATGTTGTGAGGAAAATGTACCTAACTAATGTGGAATTTAGAACAGTTAGTGGAGATCTCTTTACCTCGTAATCTTCTACTTTTCAAAATGGCTTTATTTGGATTTTATCGTTAAGGCCTGGTGGTTTATCGGACCTTAATCTTATGATCCATCTTGTTTCTTGTTCTAAAGTTCTGTTAATTAGATCACCACCTCTGAATCCTTCATACACACATTGAATGGCACAGAACTTAAAGGAATGACTGGTACCAGTTGAACTTTTATGTCTAGCCAATGCATTGGTTTCTGTGCCTACTCTAAGGTGGCACGTGTGTTCCTAATCCTCTCCTTAAATGATCTATTTGTTTTCCCTATGTAGTAACTATTACATCCTAAACATTTAGCCATATATATGACATTTTACTTTCACAGTTGGTGTTAGTGTTAAAATTGTAAATGCGTCCTGTAGTAGGGTGCTCAAAACTAGTTTCTTTATTAATATAAATACATTGATTGCAATGACCACAGGGTACTGTGTTTCTATTCACTGTCAACCTGTTAACTAGTGGATGTCTTGGTCTACATAGGATACTCTTCAGATTGGGAAGGTTTTTATAAGCTATACGAGGTGTGGGGCCAGCAATCTCACTAACTTCTATATCTGAATTCAAAATACCCCAGTGTTTCTTCATAATGCTTTTCACTTGCAGGCTCATTTTACTAAAAGTAAGGTTAGCTCTAACTTCATTCCTAGGGGAACCTGAGCTAGTGGTCATTGCTTCATGTGCCATAAAATATGGTTTGGCAGTACTTGTTCTTAAGGTCTCGACTATGTTAATAGTGTCTAATATTTCTTTTCTTTGTAACCTCTCTCCAGAAATCTCTCCTTCATGTCCTCTATTCCTGAAACATAAGTTTCTTGTTGTGGATTCAATCTAGATACCCTCATAAATTGTCCTTTAAGGACGTTTTGAAATACATGGCCGGGATGCATACTTTGTCTATGTAATATATTGTTTCTTTGGCAATCTTTCCTATAAATAGTTGTGTTGATCATACCATTGGTCATTCTAAATACTTCCACATCCAAAATGGAAGATTGCTAACTGAGAAGTTTGCAGTAAATTTTAAGAAGTCCGTGGTATTGTCCAAGTAAGAAACAAAATTTAATAGGAGGGTTCATCTCCAAGCCATATAAAAAGAGGTCGTCCACAAAGCGACAGTACATTGCAGCATGTTCTATAAATGATAGATTATTGAAGAGAAAATATCTTCCCATCTGGCCATGACTAGGTTGGCGTAGCTATTTGCACAAGATGTGCCCATAGCCACGCCATCCTTCTGTAAGTAAATGACTTCTTCAAATGCAAAGACATTATTAGTTAATACAGTCTCTAATAGCAGGGTCACAAGGTCAATCTTTCTATCAGTGAAGTCTGAATGTGCTTTCAAATATTCAGTGATCAGTCTTATTCCTACGTCATTGGGAATCACTGTGAATAAGCTAACCACATCAAGTGTCACAAAGAAAAAATGTTGGTTCGTATCCAATGAGTGAGTTTGAGAATATAGGTCTAAAAGAAATTGCTTACTATCTTTCAGGATCTTCTTATTACCATTAACTAACGGTCTAAGTACACTCTCTAGATAAATAGATAGGGGTTCTGTTACCCACCCTTGACCTGCAACAATAGGTCTAAATGGTGGGTCTCTGCTGTTCTTATGGACTTTAGGAAGTCCCTGTATGATCGGTATAGTGGGATTGTTCACCTTTAGGTATCCATACAGCTCTTGTGTTATGTCATGCGATAGTACCAGGTCATCTAGGGTATTGTAAACACTAAAGACCATGTTATTTAAATTAGCCTTAGTTACTTTTGTATATGTAGTTGTATCTTCAAGCATCTGAAACATTTTATTTGCATAGTAAGTATAGTCCATAACGACAACCGGTCCTCCTTTATCTGCTGGTCTTATTACAATAGACCTGTCATTTCTCAATGAATTCAAAGCTTGCCTTTGTTTATAGTTTAAATTACGTCCATGTTTGGATGGTTTATTCTCTTGATGACTTCTATATATTTCATCTTCCACTACATTCCCAAATACCTCTATAGTCGGGTTCAGTTGTGGAACATATGTACTATTTGGACGATGCTTACTCATAACTTGGCTACTATCTGAGTTGCCAAAATCCAACCTTAATTGTAAATTCAACATACATTTTGTTTCTATAATAGTATCTACTAGATCGTTAGGTTTTGTAGGAATAAAACCTAGGCCTTTACTTAAGACCTGTATTTCATATTCATTCAGTGCCCTACCAGATAAATTCATGATTAACGATTTTGTCTCCCCACATTTTCTTGATTGTGGGGCCTAGTTGTTCCTGTTCGTCTATTGAGCCTTTCCTTTTCTGTCTCCCCTGCTTGTGGACCTTCTTTTGTCCAAAAATGGTTCTGGGCTATGGGAGGGGCGGACATCTGTTTGAATTGAAAAGGGCACTGTTTGCTTTTGGTCAAACCACTGCTCCACGTGATCTCTGTGCGTCTGTGATGCAACCTGTCAAACTCTCACCTAACTCACCTTGGTTCTCTCTCCCATTACTTAGTATCTGTGAGGGGCTGTGAGTCTCTGTCTCTATATGATTAGATTCTGTCAACTGTGGATCAGGTCCTGTGCTGTTTCCAATAATTGGAACTTCAGGACCATCACTCTGTTTATTACGTGGGGTGAGTTTGTTGGACAATCTATTTTCTGTGTTAATATTTTGTTGATAACTATCTGGTTTGTTAACAGGTGTGGTTAAGGTAGTATTCCTGAAACTTTTACCTGTTACACCTGATGGTCTCTGAGATCCATTTAAATCAGAATTGAAGTGTGAGTTCGTGTCATTTCCCTGGGCCAAGTGAAAACATTATTATTTCTAAAATCTCGTAAATCCCTGGTAATTTTTACTTTTTCTGGTCTAACATCCGTTTCTCTAAAAATAACACATCTTCTATAACTTTTCTTAGTTTACTCATACATATTTCATTATTACTATATTTGCATTCAAAATCTTTAAACAAATTGTTAACAACCAATCTCAATCTCTCCTCTTCAGGTAGGTGAAATTCAATCAAAAGTTTCATATAGCTAAAACTCAACTCAAGGTTGAGTTGCTGCCAACGATATAGAAGATCTGGCAGTGAAGTACCAGAGGTGGGCATTTTAGTACTCTTAGCCCATTGAGGTATGATTTGCTTATTTAAACATACTTCAAAATAATGTCTCTGAACTTGTAGTTTGATTAATTTAGTAAACACAGTCTCTAATTCATGTAAGTCTTTGAAACATCCAAGTTAGTCATACCTAACTGAGTATCAGTTCCTCCATCTACGACTGGATTAAAGTCCATGAGTAGGTTTGTACTCCCAGAGACACAAGTCTTAAATCTGTCCAGGACACTTGAAGTAGGTTCTAACACTCTCGGTACATAAGGCAGTTCAATATTCACATTACTTTCATTCGCCATCCTCACTTTCTGCAGCTCTGACAAAAGTAAAAAGTAAATGCACAAATCCAAAACTCAGAGCTGCTGTTAGTTGAGGTAGGATACTCACGCTAAAACACTAGTAAAACTCAGTCCAAAAAGATCGTGACTTTCCAATGAGCAATAAAATGAAAGTAGAAATTCAAACAAATAAATCCATGTAAGTTAGCAAATTGTTTATTCCAAACGAGTAAGCGCTTTTCAAAGGCTTCTTCAGACTCTTTACACAAACTAAAACTTTGAACATCACTTTTAAAACCAACAAAAGCTTGTGATAGGATCTCTATAATCACATGTTTCCTTCATTTAAAATACAGTAACCCATTAAAGTCAGTTCCATGAATGTTACCTTGTTCAGCTAAGAAAAATACTGGTATATTAAAAGTAAGAACTGAATAGTTCAAAATAAACATACATAAAAAACATACATAAAAACATACATAAAAATGCATCGGTGCCCAAACATACATTATATTATATTAAACAATTGAGTATATCTCAGAGCCTTGTCATATTTACTTATCATCTCATGGTGCTTTAGGAAAATCTCGTACTGAACTTTCAGGCAGTATATATCAAAAAAGCCATTTCAGACTTGGTTAGTATAACCCAAACTGCTTGTAATGCACATATTTACAAAGTGTGACTTTAGATATTTCCGTGTTTTACTGGAAGTTCATACTATCCAGAGTAGACTCGTAAAACAGTCAACAATTACAGGTGGTTAAAAACTTGTATCACATTAGTTAGGCTATTCTCGTATAAATCAAAAGTTAAAAACAGTTTTTCAAAATTACTTATTTTCTGCAGACTCTGAAGGAATGAAGTTAGAGCTAACCTTACTTTTAGTAAAATGAGCCTGCAAGTGAAAAGCATTATGAAGAAACACTGGGGTATTTTGAATTCAGATATAGAAGTTAGTGAGATTGCTGGCCCCACACCTCGTATAGCTTATAAAAACCTTCCCAATCTGAAGAGTATCCTATGTAGACCAAGACATCCACTAGTTAACAGGTTGACAGTGAATAGAAACACAGTACCCTGTGGTCATTGCAATCAATGTATTTATATTAATAAAGAAACTAGTTTTGAGCACCCTACTACAGGACGCATTTACAATTTTAACACTAACACCAACTGTGAAAGTAAAAATGTCATATATATGGCTAAATGTTTAGGATGTAATGGTTACTACATAGGGAAAACAAATAGATCATTTAAGGAGAGGATTAGGGAACACACGTACCACCTTAGAGTAGGTACAGAAACCAATGCATTGGCTAGACATAAAAGTTCAACTGGTACCAGTCATTCCTTTAAGTTCTGTGCCATTCAATGTGTGTATGAAGGATTCAGAGGTGGTGATCCTAAAATTAAAAAAAAAAGAACTTTAAGGGAAAAAAAGGGAAAAAAAAAAAAAAAAGATGGATTCCCCCTAAGAAAATTAAAGGGGTTAAGGTGACAAGCTAGGAGGAGTATCTATTATAACTTCCAAGACTGAGCTCATTGAGTAGAATATTGAGATATGTGGTTAACCCAAAAGCAGGGTGGTGTATTGGGAACAAGTACCAAGTTGTTCTGAAATGACACTACAAAAGGAATTTAAGGAATGATTCAGGAGGGAGACACCAGACATGTTTTTGGTATCAAGAGATGAACAAAATTCTGAGTAGATTAAAATCTTATAATAGTTAAGCAGCAGACTTGTCAGAGTTGGTGAGCTGGCTTACAGAGGCAGGGAGTCATGCCCAATGGGAGAAAGGTTTGATGAGTGTAACCTAAAGGATCATCACCGGCACAAAAAGGATAAAACAAGCAAATATAGACTCAGCTACGAGAATGAGCTTAACTTGTTAGTTCCTACGTGGTGTGGAATTGTCACATCTCCAGCAGCTTACACACTTCTTGCTTTTCAGAGCATTTTCTGAAAAATAAACTTTAAAAGCATAAGATAAATAAATGTAAATATTCTGTAAACTGTAAAAGCTATTACAACTGTACAAATAGGAGTGTAATCAGTAAAAGTATTCTTTGCAGTGATAGTCTGTACATTCAGTCTTTTCCATAAATACTGTAATATATTATAATGGATGCAAACTCCAAATTATATTTCTTCTAAACTTTACAAAATGTTCATATCTTGAAAACTATACAACCTTGACAGATATTGTTAGAATATTTTGTTAACCAGACATAAGCATTCACATAACAAGAAATTCCTCTATAAGTGCATGTTTATTGAGAAATTTACAGAAATATGAAAAAATATGTTTAATTGTATAATCAGGAGTATAAATAAAATTGTATTTCTCTCAAGATGTGCAACTTACAATGCAAATGTCAAAGACAGCTTTCTTCAACAATATCTAAGGTTTTACCTGATGTCATGCATTGGTGTGAACTGGAAGTATACAAAACTGTGTTTAGCCTTGAGTAAGTTAAATGCCAGATATGGGAGAGTCAGTGTGACCACTTAATAAGACTAATCAGATATGCTACAAAGTCACAGCATTACAGATCTTCTGAGTAATCCAAGAAAGAATGTTCCCCAGTAGGCAAACAGTCCCCATTGTAAAATGTAAGGAAAACAGCAACGGTAAACTGAAGCACGACTTGTATCACCATTCAATAAAATAAAATCACATTTATTTTCAAGTAGGTAAGGGCTTTCACCACAAAATGTGGCTTCATCAGACCATTTACTACATTTACCATTAATTACATAATACATTATTATGTGGTGAATTTTGAGTATTATAATGTGGATTTTATTTATGTATGAGCAACAAATTGTTAATTTGTTGCTGTTTTAATTTGTTTATGATGTAAGCAACTAGAAGGCGTTTTGTGCTGAATTGATTTGCTACAACAAACATTTGAATTTAATTAGGGAGGTGTTATGTATAAATGGAAATGTTTGGCAGTTTATGCACTTTTACTTGTAAATGGTCTGATGAAGCCACATTTTGGGGTGAAAGCCCTTACCTACTTGAAAATAAATGTGATTTTAGTTTACTGAATGGTGATACAAGTCGTGCTTCAGTTTACCATTGAGATCTTCTGAGTAGCAGTATCTATTTAATATTATTATAAACTCATGCCCCATTAGAATGTTTCAGGACTGGACAGACAGTGTTAGGAATTTAAAACGCCAGTCTTAGGGAACTGGAGTCATATTTTCTGAGAATGTGAAGCAGTGGAGATATTTAAAAGGTTATAACAAGATTGACTGATAGAAATATTTGACACTCCTATACAGCTATGGCAACTTTTTTTGTTTCTGAAATGGCTTATGCCTTTGGAATGTACGGACATCAGTAAGTAGTCATTAATCCATCTTCTGATTATCATAGCAAAATAAAAGCAACAACTAGAAACTGGAACACTGCCCTCCATAAATTAGCTTGGTATTAAATCTTATGAAAGAATTATATGATCTGGAGCTTTAAGTGTACTGTGGTTGAACCAGGAGAAGAATAAGGACTAAATGGTTCCCTTGGATAGCCTACATGGAGAAATAAGAGAAGGACAAAGGCAGTTTAAGTTGTCAAGGGGTCCTTTTTGACTGGAATGCAGGCATCACAGTTAAAAGCTGAGATCCAGATACAGATGAGAACTGTAAACTAAGGTCAACGGATCCTACAATGATATTCTAAACAGATTTACATTTAATGATTAGGTCTACCCACAAATAATCAGAGTGAGAGAGAGGAGACAGAGAGAGAGAGAGACAGAGAGACAGAGAGAGAGAGAGAGAGAGAGAGAGAGAGAGAGAGAGAGAGAGAGAGAGAGAGAGAGAGAGAGAGAGAGAGAGAGAGAGTGTGTGTGTGTGTGTGTGTGTGTGTGTGTGTGTGTGTGTGTGTGTGTGTGTGTGTGTGTGTTTTCCATTGTTCCTCTTGAGTCCTTTTCTGTTTTAACCTTTAAGGGTTTTATTTCCCCTGCTCTTTTCCATTCATTTCTACATTTGGTGTTATCAGTTTGCTCTAATGTCTATTGATAAGGACAATTAAAAATGAAGATAGACTCAGTAAAATGACAAAGGATCTACACATGCATGGGGACTTTGTGGAATGAATACATGTATGATAATATGAAATACTGGTATTTCCATATGCTGCAAATGTACTTTTTTGTTGGAAAGACAGGCATACATTTTTTGTAAGCTTGGGTTTTAGGCTGCTTGGTATGCATTAGAATCTTAAGAGATGTGCAAAATAGAAAGTCAATGAGCAGCCCTGTGGACATATGATATTAATGCATCATGTATGCTGACTGCATATGTTTTAAAGCTTAATTCTGTGGAATAAAATAAGTTTCTTAAAAATAAACCACACACTGAACTGCTTCCAACAATGGAATGATTCAGATATACAAATGTTAGTTTCATATTGCACGGTGCAGTGGTAGTCTTGTTGCCTCACAGCAATAGGTTATCCGGTTTGATTTTCGGCTGGAGTGCCTGCTGTGCAGAGTTTGCATTTCCTCCCTGTGTTTGTGTGGGTTTTCTCTGGGTACTCTGGTTTCCTCCCATGTTACAAAGACTTACATCTGGAGCATTTCTCCCTGGACCTCCACTGAAAATTGGCTTTGTTCCAAGTCCGACTTTGTTGGTAAATAAATATTAAATAAATAAATAAATGTTGTTCTTCTGACTCTCATAAGCTGCATTAATATGAGAAATACATGTAAGTGCATATTTTAATAGAGCCTACCAGAATGTCTGCTGCTCCACTGTTATATGGCTGTATATTTAAGAACTTCCTCTTCCCCCCCAAAAAATTTTTGTCTGTTTGAGGTTAACATGATTGTTAGTTTCTTGTATTACGTATCAGATTTTGTTTCTCTCCTCACCTCACTAATATAAGCAATTAATATTATAATACCTGTTGACAGCTTTAGGTGCTACTATGTTATGTACTACTAAATCCCCATCCCTAATCTTCCAGTTTAATATGCACACATCTTCCACCACACTCTGTCCGTCCATCTTGTCCTGTATCAGTCATCTCCCTTCCTCATACTCTCCACTGTCTCAGTTACCATGCTCAATAAACACTTTATTGCTCACAACAATAAATATCAATGCAGGTCTCTAAGTAACAAGTATGTCCAGTTAATAGAAGGAGCTTATACTGTAAAATGTGAGTGTGTGTGTGTGTGTGTGTGTGTGTGTGTGTGTGTGTGTGTGTGTGTGCATGTGTGTGTGTGTGTGTGTGTGTGTGTGTGTGTGTGTGTGTGTGCATGTGTGCATGTGTGTGTGTGTGTGTGTGTGTGTGTGTGTGTGTGTGTGTGTGTGTGTGTGTGTGTTTGTGTGTGTGTGTCTCATCACTCAGTATAGTTCATTAAATGTGTGTCTAAGTACTGTTGACAGCATGCTGTAGAATGATAAAGCCCTGACTGTGGCTCAGCTTACCTTTAAATGAGCAGTAAACCAGAAGCTGGAGGAGCTGGTCAGGTGTGGAAGTATCTGATAGTGGCTCACCATCATTGGCTGGGAAGCATGGGACTGAGTGTCCAACAGTGGCTCACCCATCACTGGCTAGGAGGTGTAAAACACTGGATCAACCATCTCTGTCCAGAAGGAGTGGAAGTGAATGTCTGACACAGGCTCAACCATCACTGGCCAGAAGGATTGTCAGTGAGAGTCCAACACTTGTTTTCCCATCACTGACCCGGAGGAGAGAAGGTGAGAGTCAGATACTGGCTCATCTACCAATGGGTGGGAAGAGAGCAAGTGTGTGTCTGAGAATGACTAACCCAACACTGACCATAAGAAGTGGAAGTGAATGTCTGATAGTGGCTCAGCCATCACTTACAAGGAGGAGTAAAGATCAGTGTTCAGCAGTTGTCCACAGCATTGGTGACTGATTCAAAGAAGTCGACCAGGTTGAGCAGGCATGATCTACCCTTCACAAAACCAAACTGTGTGGGATCCAGAGTTTGGAGATTCCCCATATTCTTGTTTATTAGGTCCATGATGATGCGTTCCATAGCTTTGCACATCAGACTCATCAGGCTAATGGGGCGATAGTTCCTGGGGTCTGTAGTCACTCCTCCTTTGTAGAGAGGGATGACTATAGCAGTACACCATTCAGTAGGGACAAAGCCTGAAGTGAGGCTGTGATTGAACAGGGCACACAGATGAGGTGCCAGTTCACTCTGTAGTTCATGAAGAACACAGCCAGGGATATTGTCAGGTTCCATACAAGCTGTATTCTTGGCATGGACAGTGCTGTTTTAACCTATGCAGCAGTAATACTGGGTGCCTGGCAATCTACTGGTATTGTGATTGATCCTTTGGTGGGGGGGGGGTGTAGAGCATCTTGGTTCTACTGGGTATGGCGAGAGGAATGGATTTTTGCACGTGTTCATACAGTGCATTGGTGTACGATTCAGCGGTCATGCAATTATTCTCCATTTGCATGGGTGCCGTGAAGTTAGTCATCTCTGTTTTTAGGAGCCCAAAGTTACCTTTGCGGGGTGAGGTGGTCGGGGCGATGTGGATTTCCAGGGTGATTAGTTTGTGGTCGGATCTAACTAGGTCAAGGATGTTGCTACCTCTAGTGGGGTTAAGAACGAGCTGGTCCAGGGCATTGGAATTAATGAATTCTAGGAAATGCTGGGTAAGTGTATTGGTACATGAGTAGTTTTCCCAGTTAATGGAGGAGTAGTTGAAGTTGCCCAGTATGAGAGGGTTAGGTTGGACCCTAATATTCTTCAGGGTGCTTAGGAACGTGGAATGTGAGTCTTGGGACATGGTTGGGGACCCATAGCAGGCTACAACCTGAATCGCTGTCTTACCCAATGTTAGCTGCACCTGAAGTATCTCTGATGCATTATGTTGGGCTACCTGTCTGGAGGTATGTGCATCCTTTATGAATATGGAAACACCACCGCTTTTGGAGCTTCAGTCCAAGTTCTGGGGCTGAAAGGTGTGGAATGAGTTATAGCCTGGTAGTGCAGGGACCACTGTTGATACGTTTTAATAGAATTAACACAAGCAAAGCTCACAAACACATTTTTGCACAAGCATCTTTACAAATCAGCTTGATATACAAATGACATATAATTATTTATAAAATTCCAGCTAGCTGTGCTGGCACAATTCATACATCCGCTACCCTACTTCTCCCTGACATGGCTGGCAGTACCTCCTATCATTACACCTCGACCCCTTTGAAGACTCAAGCTAGTTTTTCAAGTGACCCTTGAGAAATCTGGTTTGAGAGAAATAAGCCTGTCTGGGAATATGTTACCCCATTTCCTGTCTTGACAGCCCATCTGTGTTGGCATTGCTGAGCCCACTACGGTGTCACACTGTCATGTCATATGCCAGCAATCCTAAGTTCTACCTTATTAACTTGCCATTTTGCTGGCTGGCTCTGTGTAGCTATGTTAAGGGATTGTGTTCTGTAACTACAGTGAATTTCCTTCCATAGAGATAATGCTGAAGTTTCTGCAGTGCCCACACTATGGCTATACATTCCTTTTCTACAGCTGCATAACATTCCTCCCTGGCTTGGAGTGTATTGCTGAGATATACAACTGGGTGCTCTTTTCCCACTGAGGAAACTTGGCTAAGTACAGCCCGAACTCCATGTTTTGAAGCACCCACCTGGACAACAAAGTCTTTGCTCTAATCTGGACTGGCTAACACAGGGGATCCTCCCAATGCTCCTTCAAGCTGCTGGAATGCCTGCTCACATGCTGGCGACCATACTACCTTAACTGGCCTGTTTTTCTTTGTCAGGCTTGTGAGGGGAGCAACTATGGTACTATAATTGGGGACAAACCTTCTATTGTACCCTGCTGTCCCTAAGAATGCCATTACATGCTTTTTGGTAACAGGGGCAGGCCATGCCTGAATGGCTTCCACTTTGGCAGGTTCTGGCCTGATCTTACCACTCCCCATTCTATGTCCCAGCTAGGAGACCTCTGCCATACCCACCTGACACTTACTGGGCTTAATGGTCAACCATGCTGTCTGCAGTCTGCCCAGAACTTTCTTGACATGCTGAAGGTGTTCTTGTCAGGAATGTCTGTAGATGGCAATATCATCCAGGTAAGCAACGACATAATCTCCTGCACCTGCTGGGTATGATCTAACAGCCTCTGGAAAGTTGCTGGGGCATTTTTCATCTCAAAGGGCATTTTTGTGAACTCATACAAGGCGAAAGGAGTCACAAAGGCTGACCTCTCTCTAGCATTGGGAGTCAAGGCCATCTGCCAGTAGCCCTTGGTAAGATCAATAGTGGTCAGATACTTATCCCATCCAGCTGGTCTAGGGATTCATCTGTCCTAGGCATGGGGTAAGCATCTGACTTTGTATGACTATTTAGTTTCCTGTAGTCCATGCAGAACCTGGTGCTGCCATCCTTCTTTGGTGCCAGCACCACTGGGGAGGCCCTGGGACTGCTGGTGTCCTGGATTACTCCCACTTCCAACTTCTCCTGCATCTCCTCCCTCAGACTCTGTCTGACGCGCTCAGGCACCCTGTAAGGGGCCTGCTTGATAGGTCTTTGGGGCCCTGTATCCACATGGTGCTGCACTAGGTGGGTGCACCCTGGTTTCCCAGTGAACATGTCCCCAAACTCCCGTAACACTGATCAGATTTTTCAAACCTGGGTAGTGGCTAGCTACTGGAATACTGCTACCCCTTCTACTGAGGTGCAAGTCCAAGCCTGAATGAGAAGATCAGGCACCAGATCCCCCTCAGACTCCTCCTGTCATCCACTGCAAGTACTCAGCAGAAGGGCCTCTCTATCATAGTAATGTTTCATCATGTTACCATGGTACAGTTTGTGCCCCTCCTTCTTGCCTAGCAGTTCTAATATGTAGTTAACATCACTGACCTTTCCTTATCACTTGGAAGGGTCCCTCCCAAGCTGTCTGCAGTTTATTTTTTCTGACAGGAATGAGAACCATCACCTTTTGTCCCACAGCATACTCTCTAGCTTGAACATTCCTGTCATACCAGACCTTTTTCTGCTGTTGGGCTCCTGCCAGGTTCTCATGGGCCAAGCCAATGAGCTCTCTAAGCCTTGTCCTGGGGTTTAGGACATATGCCACTACAGACTCCTTGTGGGATACACACTCCCACTCATCACCAATCAAATCTAAAGGCCCCTTCATCCTATGCCCATACAGCAATTCAAAGGGTGAAAAACCTACGGATTCCCAGGGCATCTCTCTATAAGCAAACAATAGATGGGGCATATATTTGTCCCACTCCCTCTTAAACTGGTCTGCAAATACATGTAGCATGTTGTTTTGTGTAGAGTGTAACCTTTCCACAAGACCATTACTCTGGGGATGGTAGGCGGTTGCCTTTAGGTGATTCACCCCACAGCACTTCCACAGACAAGCCAGTAGGTTTGACATGAAATTGGCACCTCTGTCAGTCAGTATTTCTCTTGGGAAACTTACCATGCCGAAAATCTCTAGCAAAGCATTTACCACCTTCTCTTTCTTGATGGAGGACAGAACTACTGCCTCAGGGTATCTAGTAGCATAATCTACTACCACTAGGATATACTTCTTCCCTGTGGAACTTGGGGTACTCAGAGGCCCCACAATATTCATATCTACCCTCTGAAATGGCTCCTCTATCACAGGCAAAGGCAACAAAGGAGTTTTGACCTTGTCTCCTGCCTTGCCTGCATTTTGGCATTGCTCACAGGTCCTGCAGTAAACTGTTGCATCCCTGGCCAATAAAAGTGCTGCATAATATGTCTCTTGGTAAACTTTATGCCCATGTGACCTGCAAAAGGATTATCATGGGCTATGGCTAGAAGTGCCATATGGTAGGCTCTGGGCACCACCAACTGCTGTATTACCTCAACCTTCTAGCCTTCCCTCAGAGGTCCACTCTTTATACAGTAACCTTTTGTTCCTACATACAGAATCCCCTTTTCCTTGAGAATCAGTTGCCTCCCTAGCTACCTCCCTCAAGCCTTGTAATGTAGGGTCTGAGAGCTGATCCTGTCTCAACTCTCTCTCTTTGTAACTCTTCCCAGTTCCCGTCCACAGGAAGTCTGGTATCCTCTGACAGTGGTGCCTCACTGTCAGTCTGGGTACTACTTCACACCTCTACCCTTGCAGTCACTCTGTTCAAGTGAACATCAGTACCCACCAGCAGCTTTGGCTTACCTTCAGCCTCACTGCTACAGGGTAGCTCCCTCCCTGAAGTAGCCACATCAACAGTACTGGCTTCAGGTGTGCAAGCTGTCTGGGTCTCCCCTATGCTACCAGGTCCACATGCCTATCTCCAAGCCTGACTAAGTGTCACTGCATGCACAAGGTACTGCATTATCAAAATCATTCCCTATTAAAACATCTGTAGTGGTATCTTCAAATACACCTACTTGCTTGCATTCTTTTCCACCCTCCCAGTCAAGGTGAACTGTGGCCAAAGGCATTTGGAATGGGATCCCTCCTAAAGATCTGATTGGAGTGGACTGCCCAAGCAAGTACTGCTCCTGTTTAATCACTGTAGGCTTCACAATGGTTATATCAGAGGCTGTGTCTGTCCTGGCAGTGGCCTGTTTCCCATCCATCAAAATCGGATATAAACATTGCTGGTTGTTTTGTACCCTTGTTGTCTCCAGACAACTTACCACTGGCATTCTATTATTTCCACTTGCTGGCTCCCCCACCTTTTGTTCCCTACATTGCCTTAGTTGACATCTATATGCCACATGGCCTTACTGGTTACATTTAAAACATTTAACCCTTGATCCTGGTTTTGTACCTGAACTAGTGGCTTCCCCTGTTACTGATGGACTCTGTTGGGGTGGTTTAGGCTGCCCACCATGGGTTCCCTTATATCCCTGTGCAGCACTGAGTATCCCTTTTCTGTGCAGTGATACCCTGCTTGCTAGGTATAGATCTTCCTTTTCTCCCAGCTCATCTGCAGAGTTGCATTCTTTGTCTGCCAACCAGATGCTCATGTCCTCAGACAAAGTGCTAAGGGCTTGTTTCCTAACCAAAAGGTCTGCCAGCCCTTGAAAAGTGGTGACCTGACACCCACACACCCAAAACTAAGTGCTTAGTTCAGCAATATAATCACATACACTTTCATCTGTCTTGCTTCTATGCTCACAAAACTTTTTTTCTGTAAGCTCCAGGTGTTAACTTAAAACACATCACTTTTTCATAATCTAAACAATCAGTATCAGACACAGAGCATTACCGTGGAGTAAGGGGTGAGGAACTGTACCCAAAGCCCTCGGTCAACATTATACTGTTTTCATACTCTTTCAAAATATGTGAAAATAAACTATCAAAATTATCACCTTCTTGGCACTGAGGAAAAAATTTATTGACTTTTATTGCTTCTAGGGTACAGTTACTCCCTTCCTCATTACCTCCATGACCCTGGCAAAGAGTCAACATTTCCTTTTCACGTTGCCTCCACCTCTCATTTTCTTTGTCTTCCAGACATCTCTGTCTCTCTTTTTCTTCAGCCTTCAAATGCTGCATTAGCTATGCTGATTCTAAGTCCAACCATTTGGCCTCCAGTTCAAGTCTCTTTAACTCCAGATGGGTTTTTAAGTCTTCTGAGGAAAAGTTGAACTGTCCTGTTTCTAAGATCTGCAAGTCCCCATCAATAGGCTGGTTATCCTCCTGGTTGCTGGTCTGTGTTGTAGCTGTGAATAAGGCTGCAACCATTCCCCCTTTTGTCAGGTTGGCATGCCCCAGTCCTTTGCCTTCGCACATCTCAGTCAAATGGTTCCTTGTCAGCTTGCCATAATCCTCTACTGACATCCTTGCCTGCTCTCCCTGACTAACTAAACTAACAAAAAGTAAATAAATAAAACTATTGTGATATGAACTCTGAATGTACTCTTAAGCAGCCACCTGGCAGAAAAACAACTTATTTAGTGGCCACTGCTTACAAGCTACAGGAGTTCCATATTCACACCAATGATCCCAATATATGAGCAAGTGATGATCCCACCACTGCCGCCAAATAATATGACGCCAACCACTGCTACCAATATGTGATGGCCACCAATATGTGCTGTCCCCACCTTAGGCCAGTAATCAATGAGTCTGCATCTTCACCACTGACACTGGAGGGAGACATGCACTTGGGATACAAATGGATACACTTAGTATTTCTAGATGCAAGCTTCCCTGCATCAAATATACTTTCCCTTAAGAGCACACAGAGAACTAACTCCAAGTCCTCTACATCCTTTCTGTGAACCCAGTGCTTCTTGAATCTTCCCCAAGTAGCTGACATGCACACTCTTTAAGATTTAATTTTCACACACACACACACACACACACACACACACACACACACACACACACACACACACACACACACACACACACACACCTGGGAAAGGCTGGCACAGATTAACCACTCTACCAGCTTTGCCCAGACTATAAGGTAGATTCGCTGCCACCAGACACTCCACAATCAGCTACCCTAAGGCCCTTAACAAAGGATGTCCAATTATACTGTGCAATATTAATACAATACAAATGATAGTAGTTGACCAAGATAGCTAGGCCTTCTGGAGTGGTCTACACAGTGTCACCAAATACATATAAGTACTCTGAAAGGTTAGCTACTTCCTACAAGGACCAGCCACAATACAAGTTTTAAATATATTTAATAATAAGTAATAAAAGAGCATGAAAATACTGAATATATATTCACAGTAAACCATAGAGTTCAGATCACAGGAAATATTGAAAAGAACAATGATGAACAGACTCATATGAATAAAGAAAAATAATAATAAACTAATCTTGCTGTATATTCCTGACTGAACTAAAGAAAGTACAATTTCCTAGTTAAGATACTTACTACTGCAATGCAATATGCTGTAGGGGAGGGTCTTTCTAGTCAGGCTTCCAAAACAGAATACTCTATATTCTAAGATTACTCCCTATAAAATATAATATCCAAGACAACTTGCAGAATGACCTCATCTGGCCACCTGACTCTAGGTTCCCACAATATGTCTCAGAATTTATTTATAGAGCTGATCCACCATAGGGGGTTGTTTTTAAAATGTCATTAAATTTGGTGCAGATAGATACTGTCTTACCAAAACAACTATTTAAATGAGAGTAGAAGTAGGCATGGGGGGCACCTTTAGTAATGTGGTTCATCAGAGGAGGATTACAATGGAATTTTAGATCATCAAGTATCTGAAGAAGGTTTGCTTTTGCTTTTGAGAAATCCCTAAATGCATATGCACTTTGAATGGGAAGCACAACTAGTTTTAAATAAAGATGTCACACATTTATAATGTGAAGGAAACACTAGACATGCTGACCACTGGCTGTGTAGGTCACCAGTTTATGGTGGACATTGAAAGTTACCCAGTAGAAAGGTGTTGGATTTAAGGAAGATTTCAGTTAAGATAGTTGCCATGCACAGAAGGGGACATCAAGCAAGCAATGAAGTGGTCTTGTTTAGGGCGATTTGGATTCCCAGTAGTTGAAACTTGGTGTCCAGAAGAATTCTGCATGAAGTAATGATATCCTAGCAAATACTGATACTCTCTCACAATGCCAGTAGGTCTGAAGACATGACAGGGACTAAACTCAGACATATGTGTAGTGCTTTCATTGCTTTGAAACCACATATCTTTAACAACACATATAAATGCGCTCACTTAGAAGGAGAGCCTCATGTCTGGCCATTTTTATAATACTTTTGTTGCCCAATAGAGCCACTTTAATGCATTCTACAACATAATTTACTAGGTAGGACTGTCCAGTGGTTGGCTCTGCCTAAAAAAGGACACTATGGAGGCAACAAAAACTTTAGCTAGACTGCAAAAGCCTTGTTAAGACAGCTGTAACTATACCTAAGAAAGCAGGAAAGTTTGAAAGCCATATGATTCCAGGATGATACATACTGGAATCCCATGAATGATGCTAACTGCATATCCAATTATTAAAGCTAATTATCCTATCTTTGAACCTCAGCATTATTCTGGATGATGGCAGAATACCAATCAGACCAGTGTCTCTTCTGCCTCAGACACATGCATAGCAAGCTCAATCCTATCCTTCTACATGTCATTTGGATAGAGTGCTTGAGGTCATTCACCCCTATGTGGACCCCCGTCATGTACCATATTAACTTCAAGGCATGCAAAAAGACATTTAGGATTATAGGATCACAGGAATTACAAAGCAGGCAAGATGTGAAGTCATTTGTGTCTTGTTGATACCCTTCCTCAAGATGTATCCACCCCTTTCAAGAATGGCAAAGCAAGTTAGGCCAGAAATGACTTTGCAAATGCCCATCCAATTATCAGGGTTTTTCTTGAAGGATGTGAGGGGGTGACTGTTTACCATAGGAGGGCAGTTTATTCCAGAACTGAGGTAAATGTTACATAATAAATCTTTTCCTCCAACATGACGGCAGAAATTCAGCTCTTTAGTTCTAGTGTTTGTGGACCTGTCTGACTGCCTAAGAACCCCAAGTACTGAGGCTAGCAATGGAAAGAACACAAGTCTGTTGATCTACCACTTTGGCCAGGTGACCTTATGTCTAATAAAATTATATATCTGGCAGATTTTACACCAAATATATCATTACTAGACTTTATGATACCCATTTGAAATTAAGGATCCACTTCAGTGAATCCCAATACAGGGAGATTAAATGGCCAAAAAAATGATCTTGCATATATCAAGTCTGAGGCAGCCATTTCTCAGACTATTCCCTTTTCTCCAAGATATGACAATCTCAGAATTGATACAAGTGCAGTGGGGATTGGGGGGGGCTTACTCCCATAAAAAACAGGTTTAAAGAACTGAGGTATTCAATATTTACTCTTCTCTTGCATTTTTGGTCTTTTCTATTAACTGTGTTGATACTTGACATTATGAATACTGACATTTCAATAGGGAGGCAGATTTTGTAGTATGCCATGTCAACAAAATATACAGTTAGCATATTTCATTGGTAGGTGCAAGGGAACATAAATGCAAGAGGCCACAAAAGCCAAGTTAGCAGCAATAGCAGTAGCAATTAACTGCAAGACGTATGACAAGATTGTCAATAAGTATGAGACAAACACAGCAGGTACAGAAACAACAGTAGAATGTTAACATTGTGTTTCTGCTCAGAGTGAACAGCAACACTGAAAAGTTCAGGGACTACACAAACACAGTAGCACAAACACAATTGGTTTAGGTAGCTTGGAAGGGACTTCAGAAAAATACCCATCAGCTGCTATAGTGGCAACAACGTCAGAGATGTGAGATGCACATCTGAGTGCAATGATGTGCAAAGCAAGGCAATATATAGTGATCAAGATAGCACACGTAGTTAGAGTACAACTTCTAGCCATGTTAGCAGTGATTAAACACCAATAGCAATAGTAAATTACCCTCCAAGATAAGTACTAATGCAATATTCTAAAATGGCCCCCAAACACTAGGCTAATTAAGCTGTCTCCAAAATTAGCAATTAAAGTAAAAACAGCAAAAACAATTGTCTTATATAAAATGACAACAAATATAATATAATATAATATAATATAATATAATATAATATAACATAAAAGTCTTTCAGCTTTTCCCGGTTAGGGGTCACCACAGCAGAACTCTGGTCCGCTAATGATTGGCAGTTGATTTTTACAGTGGCGAGTTGCTTCCTGACGCCCAGTCTTCAAAGAAGGCACACCCATTTATGCATGCACCTACCTGCATGTCTTTAAACATCACTTGACCATGGGGAGGACATGCAGACTCCACACAGAAGCCAAGAATCGAACAGGAGAACCTCTTGCTGTGAGGCGACAACACTAACCGCTGCACTGCCACGACTACTATAATATAATGTAATATAATATAATATAATATAATATAATATAATATAATAATAATATAATAAGCACTTCCCGTGTAGGTATTGAAAATAGGCAAATGCTGGTTTATACAGCTCAGAGCAATCAATACCCATCTAGTTGGAGGGCTATCAACCATTTAGAAATCTAACCAGTAAGAACTATAATAATTACACAACAGATTACAGAGCAAGAGAGTGTAATGGTGCCAAACTTCCAAATTCTGCTTGGATTAACTAGGCAGTTCAGCTGTTTTGCATGCACATGTAAAACTATGTTGAGTATTATTGGCTCTACCTAGTTTTCTTTAAACATATTACATCCAATTGCATAACTACAGTTACTGTTCCTATCCTGCAGTACAAACTTTGATGACATAGCTTTCAATCACTTTGCTCAAAAATCAGGGGAAAAAAACAAAATAATGGGTGTACAAAAGCCTAAAATTGGGGACAATGTTTTATTATTATTCTTCTAATTCACATAAAAAGTAATAGAACAACAGGCTTTGTATCAAAATGCATTTTATGAACAGTAACTATAAAATTCTACGTTTGGGCATTACTGGCTGACTGGAATCCTTTATGAATTATCAGAAATTCACCAAATCTTATAAGGGACAGAACAAAAATATGATGCAAAATCAGAGACATCCTGCAAAATCAAGGACATTTGAGGGGTATGTTAGCTGGCAAACTATCATTTTGTAATCCAACTATAATCCTAGGGTGTTTGTATTTATTCCTGTCTATACAGACCCCAGAAATAAATACAACTAACGGCAAAATCGTCACAATGAACATGCAATCTGTCTCAAACCTTACAATTGCTGTAGCATGCAGGCTGCTCAGGAAATTAAGGAGAGTAGCAACTCTTTTATGTTCACAAAGAATATTTTACTATTTCACACAAACAGCAATACTTGATAGACGTATAATTACCTTCATGTTCAGAGCTCTCAGCTTTTTTACTGAAGGAACAAGGCCAAAACCAAAAATAACGAGGGGCAAAGGTCAAAAAAATCAAGGATAATTTTTAAATATTATTTTGTCAATTAAAAAAAAGTTAATAGAATAACAGATTTTGCACCATGCATTTTCTGAAAAAAAAAAAGAATCATGAAACTGTAATGTATGTCATTATTGACTGATTGTAATCATCAGTGATTTACTCAAAAATCATTATGAGGGACAGGGCAAAACTTTGTAAGACAAAATTAGTGAGAGTTGAGAGCTATGACATGAGGCAGCTGACTGTGCAGATATGGATTCTCCTTAAGTCCTTAGTTATCCTCAGACTTGTCTCTGCTGCTTGGAAGAACTTCCTTTAGAGGACTTGTTTCAATTTGCGGACAGATCAGTCTACTACAGTATAAACATATAATCATTTAACACATACACGACATCTTCCAAACTGAAAGTAAATGCTAAAAGACAAACACCAAAGGATAGGAGTTGGAGGAAGGCAAGTACTGTGCATAAACTTAGAAATATCAAAGGGAAATGCAAACTCTTCAGATTCACAGACTGTTTTACAAATGCTGATAAAGTTCTTGTAATCAGAAGTTCCATGACATGGAAGACAGATACTTATTTCAAGAGGATTTATAAGGAAAACCTGTACTGTTACTTCAAAGAGGGGTGGAGTTTCTATCTTAATATAAAAATATCACAAATCCTGTCCAGAACCTGCAAAAATTGAAGAAGAATTTACCATCATTATTAACAATGAAAATACCAACTTCATAGAATGCTACTGTATCACTTCTAAGGTTCACATCATGATGTCCCAAAAGGTTTTACCAATGTCAGTGCTCCAAGCTTAGGGGGGTGATTAAGGTACTACACTAAACATCTGAGCAGACCCCCACCTCAGAGGCTAAATTTATAAAGGAAGGAATACATGCTAATTACGAAAAACATTAGTAAGTGCAGTGTACATTATCATCTGAAAAACAAAACTATCTTAAATGACTTAATTGAATGCTTGAGGGCCAGGCCCAGGGCTGGTAGAAAAGACTATTGAAATGTCTTCTAAGGATGAGAAGGGTCTTGGCACAGTCATAGGTTCTGGTCTAAGTAACAACAAAAAATGACAGTCTACAAAAAGTAAAACAATCGTTAATCCAGGCAAGACATTTGGAAACAGTAATATAGACACTTGGCAAAAGAAACGGAATATTTTTTATTTGTTATCTCAATGCACTAAACAATGAGTTCCCAAAAGGGGTTATGCTGCAAGAATAAGGGGAAAACAGAGAGGAAAGTAACTGAAATGTAAAAAAATGTCAGACATTATAGATGACAACCTAAGATCATCAATTATGCAAATATAAACAACATGTTATGTAGAAAAGAAACCATTGAATGAATTAGAAAAAAATGAAAAAAATAATTAATAAGATAGATAAAATAAAAAAAGGCCACATGTATTTGCAGTCTAACAGAGGAATGTACTCAGGAGACAAAGAGAAACCTAATTCAGTGCAGCTCATATGCAGAAAAGAAATTGATCCTAACTAATCTTCTAAAAGCAAAGTTAAAATCATTTGAAATTACATATAGGAAAAGACACCCACACATGGAAATATTACAATAAAGAGAATACATGCACAGTAGTTTAATGTATTGAAAACTAAGCAGTTCAGTGATACAGAAAAGGACAAGCTGAAATGAAGTGATAGATCTGCTAAGAAGGATTTGAATGGGAACCCCATATGCAAACACTGGGCCTATATTAGTTTGCTGAAATTTATCGTAAGTCAACACCTTTACATCGACACATATTCAGCAAAGATCACCTCCATGATTCACTGAATTTTCCAAGGGCAACAAAATAATTGCCCCACAGCACAGTGGAATCCAAAAGTAACTAAATCTAACCCACCAACTGGGGGGCTTTGCTCCCATGCCCCCACACCCCTCTAACTATATATGTACCACCTCCGAGATCATACTACAGTGGGAAAAAGGGGACAATTGTGTATTTGGCCAACTACTTCATTGCCCTTGGAAAATTGAGAAAATCGTGGGAGTGATTTTCACTGAATATGCATCAATGAAACGGTGTTCGCTGAAGATGAGTTTCGGCGAACTAATATAGACCAGCAAACACTACCTCAGAATAATGGTTTACTAAATCATGAACAGGCTAAATAAGTGACAGAGGAAGTAGAGCAGCATATCAATAAAGAAAATGGTTCATTCATTCAGTTACATGTTGAAAGTATTGAAGATGTTTTACAAAACAGTATCTCAGGAAGTCCAGCTGAATGATCACATCAAAAAAAAAAAAAGATATATCTATGCAGAGCCAGAAAGAGCAGGACACACATAGTGTTGAAGAAACTCAACTGTGAAGACAATAATTTAGGAGAAGACCTGCTTGATAGAAATGTACGATTATAACAATATCTGTGAGAGACAGAGGCTAACAAAACTGAATAAGACAGAGATTTTTAATAAACCAAATTAATACAGTAACTGGAGCTATAAAAAGAGATCAACATGTTCTTATTTTGGCTTTAATGGTTAGGGGTCGCTATAGTAGAACTCTGGTCCTCTAATGATTGGCAGTAGATTTTTTACGGGTGCCGAGGTGCCAGCTCAACGCCCAACCTTCAGCGAAGGCACGCCCATTTCACACATGTTTTTCGAACGCCACTCGACTGCGGGGATCACCTGACACAACAGAAATCAACACAAGACATTACTGTGCAAGAAAGCATATACAGGTGAAGGGAAATAAAGGAACAAATAGATCAGCTCCATGGAAATGCCAGGTAAAAACAACTTCTGAAACAGTTAAGAAAAGAAGCAGCCTTACTGAAAAAATGTAGAAAAGGAAATCCACTGAAAAACTTTTAGAAAGATGAACGTGCTAAAACAAAAACACAGCATCAATACAGATCAAGATTCATTATAATGGAAACCAAATGGTAAGAAGGTAATAAAAACAAACCATTCAGTAAAAAATCTATGAAAGATCCATCCAAGCTATGGACTTCACTGTGTAATACCTTAAACCTGCTATAGTGGGGGACCATGGGATACATGCAAATGACAACTTAAGTATAAACCACTAAGGATAAAGACTGGAAAATAGGAACCACTACTAAGAGAGAAAGTTAAGAAAGGCTTCTAAATGGTAGATGTCAGGTCCATGAGTGCTGTACCCAATTTTTGGATAACAATATTAATATCTTTGCACATTGATTTAGCCTTGAGTAAAAACTACCTATATGTATAGCCTGAAATGACACATCCTGGTTAAAAATGGGGAAAACCATACTGATACTTAAAACCATACTGATACTTAAAAGTGAGCCTATAAATCACCCTAGCAACTATCTACCAATAACCTGTCTCTGAAACAACATACAAGCTATACATAGAAATTCACGCAGTCAGAGTGTATGGTCATTTAGTTAAAAATGTAGTCATAGTATGAGAACAGATGGTGAATAATAATTCATACTGAACTAAGAATCATCTTTTGCGGAACAAAGTCATGATGGAGACCAGTAAAAAAGTCTCGGTAGTACATGAAAAGATTACAAAACAAGCATTTTACAGTATTCTGCAGTCCGGGATTATAGGATTCTTATAGATATGCAAGATCCATCATACACTGATAAATTATTTTATATTATTTATTCTTTGTTGATGGGGTTGGTCCCACTACGCTGCTACCATTTTCAGGAGAGACCCCATGGTGGTTTAACATCTCACGAATATTACATGCACAATAATGAGCTGTATGTGCAGGAGTGTGTACATATAACTATGTAAAAGTATGTACTGCACATGCAGGAGTACACAACCATGCCCTTCACTGTCCTGTATGTGCAGAAGTCTGTGCTTATAACAATATATTCAAAGAGTGTGTACATATAACCATTCACCAGACTGTGGGGTATGTGCAAGAGTCTGTGCATATAACAATATATTCGAGGAGTGGGCATGTATAACCATGCACCAGACTGTGGGATATGTGCAGGAGTCTGTGCATATAACAATATATTCGAGGAGTGTGTACGCATAAACATGATGAAAAAATAAATCACTAGAAACCAGGGCAGAGTGAGCTGAAATCCTTTAATAATTCCAAACAATTTTCCAGGTACACAGAGTGAACTAAAATTCTTTAATGATTCCAAGCAATTTCCAAATACACATGTAAAAACTTTCACCCAGAGGGCTTCCTCAGGCACATAAATCAACTAACAAAGGCTAGTGTATGGTTTAAATGCAGTGTAAGCATCACACGTCTAAGTTAATCGGCAAATAAAAGTCATTTAATCCCGAGTACCGTCTCATAGCACCTCTGTGCTTACATCCGAGTGCGCTATGAGACGCTAGTAATTGCATGCTGTTACCCCCAAGGGCTTTGTACAAGCGCAACTTACTTTCCAGTCCTATTTCCTATTTTGTGAAAACTAAGTTGAAAAGGTAACTGAACTTTGTCAGTTGACTTCTCAACTTAGGTTTCACAGCAGATTAATCATATCCTTACATTAAATTTTTTCAAGAAAATTGGCTTAGTATGCACTGTGTTTTCCTCTGCTTACACCAAGCCGATTTTGTCTGTATTCTGTGAAGCTAGTGGTGGCAGCCAATCAGAGGAATCTGAACCACCACTTGCATAACACCTCCCCCCCGGACGTGTATCCATTTTTGGGAGAATAAAGGTTTGCTTCTTTTTGTTTGCAATACTGTTAGTTTGATACAGAACCAATCATAGGATTATTACTCGTAAGTATTAAGTAAGTTGATCAATGTTTATGATTTGTTTTTCTTGCCTCATACGTATCATTTTCATCTGACTTATTGTTTGATTCAGTGGTGGCTAAGTGCCAATATGTCACTGGATTACTGACAATCAGAACATAACATTAAGTTTTCACTGTCTTTGGTAATGGTGATTCGTCTGTGCATTGTTTTTAACTAGGTAGCCATTTCTGGTGTTATTGGAATAAGTTTTTGTAGTAAACACTCGCTTGTTGTTTGTATTTTGTGAGCTTGAGATTTTTATTATGAGTAGCAGAGCAGTCTTTGGTGGGGCAGGTTTTTAGTCCCATTTTATGTCCCACTTATTTTTTGAATTTTGTATTAATTTTACTGGATTTGCGGTATGGTTAAATTTATAAAGTATGTGGTCTTTACACTGAGACCCTGACAGTGTTCTACAGAGTGTCTTGCTGGTCTTCACGGGTGTGTATGTGTCTGCTAAGTTACTCGTTTGCATAGTATTTTTTGAATTATCGTTCTTTGTGTTACGTGTTTTCAAGCGAGTCTTCACTGATGTAACTAAAAGAGTAAGACTATTTTCATAATTTTCAGAGCACCTTAACTCAAATCTATCCTACTGTAGTCAAAAGGAGTACTGGTAGATATTGTACAATGAAGCGTGTTATACTTTTCAAAAGCCAGGCTTGCAGTTACCTATCTTGCTATTTGTTCTTTATTTCAATGTAACTATTAGATTGTTGTGTGATTTTACTTGAAATATGTTGTAAAAATTAAGTTTGAGCTGCTTTGGGTTTAGAAAAACTTATCTTCTGGTGAAAGTCAGTTACTCCGTTCATATCCTTTTGTTACACTTCCACAGCAGCACGTATTTATATGTATGTATACACACTCTGCAACTGACTGAATTTAAAGTCAACTTGTATTTTTGGTAATAAGCTAGTTAGTATGGTACCCTTCTCTGTTCTTTTCAACTGTGGAACTTTTGAGGATAAATACATGTTGGTGCTGGTGACTGATAACTTGAAACATGAGCAGTAAAGGTGATCTGTTGAGGAGTGACTTTCATACTGCACAGTTTCTAAACAAATTAACTACTACAAATATAATATGGTATGATCGTGCTGTCATCACAATTCTCCCCACACCCCAAAAGTCCACAAGGTCAGTGCCTGGTTTACAATTTGACATCATGAATTCCTGCGCATCAATTTCCATTTGCAAGCTTTCTTAGCACAGGTGAATTGAACAAACATTGCTACATTTCGCTGACTTTAGACACAGATGCCCAATGAGCTTACCCTGTAAAAAAAGTTAGTACATTAATTTGATTGTACATAAATATGCATCTCTAATCCTTCTGCACAAGAACCCACACTATCCAGTTTCTGTGGGGAAAAGACACAGTCAGATAATGACGGCTGAACAGAGTGCTGGAAGTTACGTTCAAAATGTAACATGATCTTACTCTTCCTGCTCCTTGCAAAACTGTCGCTTCACTTTATTATCTGCCAGTGAGAAGCAGTTGTACTTTTGTTTGTGCTGAGAATCAAACAATTATAATGCAATCACGATACTGACAGGGAATTTATACTTTATGCTGCAGGTCTTCAAGTAAATACGTGCCTGAATTATTTCAGGTGACAGTATCCATAACTGTAATAAAACATTTAATATTTTGGACCCTTTTAATGAAAATATCTTTATTCCACCTCAAACAAAGAAGTAAGTCAAAAGAGCAGTTTGGAATTTTGGTACTTATGCTGTGAAGTGTGTGTGTGTGTGTGTGTGTGTGTGTGTGTGTGTGTGTGTGTGTGTGTGTGTGTGTATTTGTCTTTTTTCACATGTGAATGAGCAAGTGCACATGCAGTATTACAAGGACATGATACATTATGTCCAAATTGTACAAGTGAAGCTTGTCTGCTGACAGAAGCTGACTGAAGCACACATACATGGACTACAGAGTGCAGACTCTTGAATTCTCAGACATGATACAGAATATACAATTGGGGCTCTTGTAAGTAGAATAACTATTGTTCAGTGGCGTTAGATCCGCAATATTTAGGATATGACCTTCTCTTCTCTCCCTCCTGTTCTGCTTCTGTAGCTTTGCAAAACACACTGCACACTAGCAGTAATGCAGCACAGCACCAATCTGTTCATGTAAATATTTAATAAGAAAAACATAGGCTGTGCATGTGATATATAGCATGCAGACATCTTGATATTAATTTCCAGTAAAAGGGCCCCAGGGAAAAGATAGCATTTTAGTAATATTACTTTAATAGCTGTATTATAATTACATGCATATTATCATGATATTATAGCATCTTATGCACAATATTCTACATTTATTACAATAAAATCCTACATGCAAATGTAAATCCCGCAGTGTTCATAGATTCATTGATTCATAGTAACCAGTGTCTCTAACACCCTTTACCAGGATGATATGCCTTGTAAATAAATATCATTACTTGTACTCTAATTCCAGCATGGAGCAACCATATATTTCGGACAATATTTGGCTTTGTCAGTCATGCATAGAATTTACATGAGACTGAGGGCTCAGTCATGTACAAGTGTTATACTGATTTTACTGAATTAATCTGTTTTTTCCTAACAGATGGTAATGACTCAGTCTTTTATTACAACAGTACCAGGAATATAATGCATGGCTACTCAACAGGTAATGTGCAGCGATCTACCTGCATATAAGGGGTTCGCTTGGGTGAATGTTTCATTTTGGTGCTTGTACATACCAGGATAGGTACTGAAGGGTTGTTTTGAGGAATATTTCATTCTGGTACTTGTGCATACATTAGCATTTCATCGAAGAGGTCGCTTGGGTGAATGCTTCATTTTGGTGGTTGCACATACTAGGAAATGTTACTAAAGGGTTGTTTGGGGAAATGTTTCATTTTGGTGCATGTGTATACATGGACATATTAATGAAGATGTTGGTTGTGGAAATAATTCATTGTGCATCAGGGAAGTGCTTGTGCATACATGGTCAGACTGCTGAAGTGATCGGTGGGCAAAACAGTTTACTGTGTCATTTTGGCGCTTATGCATACACAACACAGACAACTGATTCACTAGCTTATTGCAATGTGCCATGCCTTGTTCACTTCTGTACAAGGACTGCTGTGTCCCCGCTACTTATTTTATTCTACTTTTTGAGGTTTGTCTGGGGCTTGCACCACTACCATAAAAGTAATTATTAATGGGTGCCACGTTATAGTATGTAACTGGATTGGTACTGGAATATACTTGGACAAGACTTACTTCTGTGTATAGTTTGTAGTAACTCTTCTAAAGTTGTACATTTTGCTCTCTGACAATTCTTTATGAGGTACAAGGGGAGTGTAAAGCTGCACAACACAAACAGGATAAAGCAGCTGCTTTTTATGTTTGAGGTAATTGCTTTATTTTTTTTCTCTCTTTGTATCCTTTCCCTTGCTGCATGTTTTTGCACATTGATCATCCCCAGTACCTGCCCCCTTCCCCTTATATCTAGGGAACAGGTCATCACTAGTCTAGGAGTGTCAGTATTAGGTGTGATTACCTCCATTGTGTTTCTTTTCCAGATGTTGGCTATGGGCCTGCACATATATTTATGTTTATGACTGCAGGTAATGGATGGGGAATCTAATAAAAGCCAGATGTCTCTTTCAACAGAGACAGCTCAATGATTCTGGTTTGATCAGACACCCTACCGACGGCAGTATTACTTAGTTGCAGAGTAAAAAATGAGTGGCTTATGGATTCTGAGATAACACTAATGCTGATGGATGGTAAATGCTTGTTTATTTAGGGATGGTAGTGAAAATTGGTGTTATTTTTTCATTTAGAGGGGAGATTTTTTTTTTTCTTTTCTGCAGGTAGATGGAGTGATAGGGAGGCATATGACCCAAGGGGCAGACTGGCCAGCTGTTGTGCTATTCAAACAGTGGCTGTATGTTTCATTATGGTGCATGTACACGGCAGGAAATATTACTGGATAGTCATTTGAGAAATATTTCATTCTGGTGCTTGTGCATATATCATTTTATTCAAGGGATCACTTGGGTGACTGCTTAATTTTGGTGGTTGCACATACTAGGAAATGCTACTGATGGGTTTTTTGGCAAAACGTTTCATTTTGGTGATTGTGCATATCTCAACATTCTCTCAGCTGATCTATTTGCTAGAATACTGCAGTTCAGATGTGTTGTAACAAGCACAGGTATTAGTCACGGTTATTATCATTTTTTGTTTATGTATCCAGCTTTCAAGAATCATTTATTACCTGTTAACAATATGCGCATACTGTACTGAGGAAAACTGATGCTAAATCCATCTGAAGAAATGTTGTAATGATGGATAACAAACAGTGTTGATAAATATATCTAACTGTTCTGCACATATATTCTGATTCAGTCTTTCTTTCTACTGAATAAGGTCTGGGTGGTATGAGAGGCTTAGTTAAATATATTTTACTGCTGATTTTGGCATTGCTCAACCAGTATTTTGGATAATATTTCTACCTTTTTCACCTCTGTGTTATTGTAACCAGAGGGATGGTTAGGTGAGATTACATGAATTACTACATTTTGGACTAATTCGTACATGGATGAAACAGATATTATTGTATTTCTGATTATACTCAGTAGTTGCCCAAGTCAGGTACAAGTTATTACTTGCTGACTACTACCAGCATGTAGCTACCATATATTTTGAGCATTTTTCCTGGCTTTGTCAGTCAGATGTGGACATTAGGTGGGAGGAAGGGCTCAGTAATATCTAAGTGTTGTACTATTTATACTGGATTATAATGAATGTCTACTCAACAGGTTATGTGCAGCAATTATCACCTGTGTCTGAGCATGCATAACTTTCAAGTGATGAAATGCAGCTCATTATCACATTAACAGTAACTGCAGTTCCACTATAGTGCTGAGTCATTATCACTTTTCAGGTAAAACTCTCAGCAACTATCACTGTTATTCACACAAGTAGAGGTCGTTATCACATTGATGAATGCACAAGCCAGATCTGGGTTTTTGTCTACATGGAGTCATTTCTAGCCATCCCACAATAATTTCTTTATATCATTTTTAGAATTAGTTTGATACACAGTAAAGTCCTCATTGTGGTTATATGGTTGGCAGAAGAGATCAATATGCATATAAATGGGGGACAATGACATCCCTAGATCTAGTCACAGTCCCTTTATTTCTAAGCTATGCAATATAGAAGGACTTTTTACAAGAAAAGATACAAGTTGGTCAACAGTTAGGTCACTGTCCATGTAAGTTCTCAAATCAAATCCCAAACAACTGGGTCAACAGTCTGAGTGGGTCTCCAGCACCGGTATGAGGCACTTCAGATGCCCACGAGCTGAAGCCACATGCCTGTCCTCAGCATATTAGTGGAGAGGCAGTCCTTACCCTGTTTTTCCATTTACATGTGCCCATTCTGTGCCCCCTTGTCAGTCACTGTGTGTAATTTGATGTTTTCAGAGGAGGTAGGTATGTTCCTCTGCACCGTCATCACCACTTAAGTACCTAATGAAAAGAATACTGCCCCTTTCGATGGGGTGAAGATTTGGATGGGCTAACCAGGTAATGCATATGATATACATATATATGTAGTCTTCCAATACATCTGTCAAACATCAGTAGTAATCTGTTTGCATTTTCTTCCCTGTGCAGGTTGGTCCTCCTTCTGACACTGACATGGCTTCATGAGCAGGAGAACAACATGTGAGAGTGTGGGTATGTGGCCATTCCTACATTCACTGGGCTGCCAGCTATGCCTCTGTAACTGAAAACTAGTACAACTTGAGCTTCCCCACATCCAGTGTGAAGGTATACTGGATTGCAAGAAGAGATATGCATTGGAACGGAGTACTGCAGGTGTTGGAAGAGAAGTGTTCCATGTACCCTGACCTTGAGCAGTATCCTACCTTCACTAAGAATGATGCCACAATACAGAGATAAGATGATCAGCTTTAACAATTGGCTTAAACTCTGGTGTCATTCAAAGGGGATCCAATGTCTGTCTGCCTGGGATGACATGCTGGACAAGCTACGGCTTGCACCTGTCACCCCTGGGATTCCGGATATTGGCAAAGGCTCTTGCCACCCCCATAGTGCGTTTTTTAGGCAAGGCTCAAATTCTAAACCTACCATCCTAGAACACAAAAAAGGAAAAAAACTAAGGGTAATGCTGCTCAATGCCAGAAGTCTAAAGAAGTCTCAAAATGCACGCACGAGGCCCTTCTCAGTATGGAGAACATCGATGTCTGTGCAGTGACAGAAACCTGGTTCAAGGCTCCTGAGAGCACCCCAGCACTATCAGGTTTTACCTCTTATCATGCGTTCCGGCAAAAAAATCGACAATACCAAGAAAGGAGGGTATCCATATTCATCAAAGACACCCACACCTCAAGACTGGTGGCAACGCATACGTGCATCGGAGACCATCCAGGTGCAATTAACCATAGGCAAGACTGCTCTGCAAATTGTAGCATGTTACAGGCCACCCTCACAAACTCAGGAACCTCACATGGCCTTCCTGAAAACACTAGAGGGATAAATGTATCACCAAACACCATCATACTAGGTGACTTTAATTACCCTAATATAGACTGGGAACACTACTCAAGCCCAAACACCCTAGCCCAAAAGTTCCTGGAATTCATAAACTCAAATGCCATGGAACAACTAGTCACCATCCCCACAAGAGGAGAAAACATACTTGATCTCATCATCACGAACATGGGAGCACAATGTTCAACACCGAGTATACCCCTCACTGGTGAGATCAGATCACAAACTAATCTCGCTGGAGGTCCTCATCCCACCCCACCTGAAATAAAAAGACCACAGTAAAGAACTTCTCGAAGCCGACTTCACACTTCTAAAGACTAGTGTGGTCTCCTTTAAGGCCCCGAGCCGGGGAAAACAGTACTCAAGCCAGCTGAATCACTTACAAATGCCTTCTACCAGCACCTGCAGGACTGCATGGATAAGGCAATCCCAAGCAAAACAAAGACTCTTTGTACCAAAGGCAAGCGTCCAGTCTGGTGGACCCCAGCCATAAACAAACTCTACAACAAAGGAGGAAGCTACTACAAGATAGAGCAAAATCCTTAAAAGGTAAGACACCCTTGATCACTATAAGTAAAAAACTAAGAGCTCTCATAAAATCATCCAAAGCAAATTTTGAGAGAAAAATAGCTAAAGACTCAAAAGACAATCATAAGGCCTTCTTTAGCTATGTTAGAAACCTGGGAGGAAACTCCCAGATATGCTCAGAACTAGTTCAAAATGATGTGAAGATTACTGATCCTACAGACATTGCCAACATACTGGCTGACAGGTTCAGTGCAAACTTCTCCCCCCCCCCCAAAGGAGAGATATCTATACCAAGCGATTGCAGCCCCCCAAACATCTCCAACGCCCAAGTGAGAACTGCTCTCTCCAAAGCAAAAAACACAGCATCCATGGGACCTGATGGTGTCCCCGGCTGTGTGCTCCACGAACTCAACGAGGAATTAAACCCACAGCTAGGACAGCTGTTTAATCATAGTCTTACCTCTGGATACGTACCCAGGGGAGTGGTGCACTGCAACTGTGGTCCCACTTCACAAAGGCGGTGCCTCCACCGACCCTGGAAATTACCGGCCCATTAGCTTGACAAGCCTTATCTGCAAAGCCATGGAGAGGATCATAATGGACCTCATAAATAAAGACATAGGAATTTGCAGACTTTGGATCCATCCCAGTTTGGCTTTGTCAAAGGCAGATCATGCCTTCTAAACTTGGTTGACTTTTTGAAACAGTCACCAAAGCCATTGATGAGGAAAGGCAGTCCATACAGCCTACCTCGATCTGGCGAAGGCCTTGATACAATACCCCACTCGGGTATCATTGAAAAACTCATCAGCTTAAATGTTAACCCATACATCACAAGATGGGTTGCAAACTGGCTGAGTGACAGAACCCACAGGGTCAGAGTTGCTGGCGCCATGTCAGACTCAAAGCCTGTCACAAGTGGTGTACCACAGGGCTCAGTCCTGGGCCCACTCTTGTTTGGCATCTACTTTTCGAAGTACAAGCAAACACAGGAGGGTTATGGCTGACAAAGTTTGCAGATGACTGCAAACTGGGCGCCATAGCAGAAAACACATCTGACACAGATATCCTTCAGAAGGGTCTCACAGAAACGGATAACTGGTGCCAGAGCCATGGCCTAAAGTTAAATGCCAAAAATGCATAGTCATACCCCTTGGGAAAAACAAGGTTACCCCTAGCTACCAAATAGGTGGCAATCCACTGAGCACAGAAGAAGTTATCAGGGACCTGGGGACCCAGGTTGATAGTAGTCTGTCATTCGACACCCATGTAGCTAAAGTAGTTAGGAAGACCTTCTACATTTCCCACCTTATCATGAAGGGATTCTCATCTAGACCAAGGGAGGTCATAGTCTCCCTATACTCATCACTCATCAGACCAATGATTGAGTACAATGCCCCATTCGAATGTATCTGACCCGACACTTGCAGCAGCTGGAGAGGCCACAAAGTTCCTCACCAAAAGGATAAAGGGTCTCAAACATCTGTCCTATGCTGCCCGACTGAAAGAACTCCAGCTCTATTCAGTCGCCACCGCTAAGCTCAGAGGTGACCTTTGCCTAACATACAAGGCCATGTCAAGCCCAGATTTGATGAATATGCTTCACCTCAAAAATCTAGATCCGTCAGAGCCACAAGGCGGAGACTTAAACCTCAACACGGCTATTAATAGGACGTGCTGGAGGATAGATTCATCACCCAAAGACTCCTATGCTGTGGAATAAAATCCCGGTATATGTGAGGCAGAGCACCTCGCTGGCCTTGTTCAAGAGAAATCTTGACCAATGGATGGGAGATCGCAGATATACCCCAGGGATTACCTCAGTGTCACTGCTCAACAGAGGCACAGCAAAATAATGGGTATAGTTCCCCATACTAAAGGGGTGGCGTAAGCCACAAAACTATGGGCTAGGCTTGTAAATGCCCTCGGGCAGATAGCCTAGTATGAACCTATGAACCTATGAACCTATGAACCTACCCTGAGCCCGACATTCTTGTACTGTGCATTGGAGGGAATGATGTCATCAGTCAACCACACAGAAGGCTACGGTTTCAAATCAGAACAATTTTTGAACACCTGCAGTCATGGTGGCCAAGTTGTCATTTTGTTTGGTCTGACATAATTCCTCGACAGATATGGAAAACAGCAAACAGTCAACGGGCAGTGCACAAGGCCAGACGTCTACAGAATGGGTTCATTCATGGCTTGATGCACAGGATAGGTGAATCTACAATCTGCCATGACAGCATCACCGTGGAAGATGATCACCTGTTCAGAAGGGATGGCATTCACCTAACTGAGGAGGGCATTGCTTTGTTCTTGACTGACTTCTACAATGGTGTGAGGAGAGCTATGAAGGATTGGTAACATGCAGCTTGTGAGAAGAATGGAAAACACCCATGACTGAGTAGGACCAGTATGGCAAGTAAAAGTCTATTATGAAATTTGTTGTGAAAAATATATTTTTCTGAGTTTGGCAAATAACTGTGGTAAGGAGCTGGTGAAGATGCTGAGAAAGAACAACTGTTTCAGGACAGTGCTAGCACGTACAATCTAATATGTCAGTAACCATCCTGCAATACTTTTTTTTTGTTCTGCTTTTTATCAGACATGTGTAGAGTTTAGATGACAGGAAGGGCTTAGTAATACAGAACTTGATCCCTTTGGGTCCATTGCTGAATGGACACATGTAAAGAGAAAAGGCATAGGTATGGCAGACTGCTGACATTGAAGGAGGCCGTGAGACTGCAGTGCTATCAGCTGTCTGAGTGGGTAGCCAGCACAGTTATTGGACAGATTAGATGGCCTTGCCTGCCACTGAAGTCCCATGCCTGTCCTGGGTTCATTAGTGGATTGGCAGTCCTTACCTTGTTTTTTCTCTTTACATGTACCCATTCAGCAGTATGCTGGCTACACCAAGAATGTGCATATTTACAATCATGTGCATCTACATGGTAAAACAACTGCTTCTGAATGCTGTACACATGTACATATATCAGTTTTGTTAGAACTCTGGTTATAGAAATTTTGATTTTTTCATATTTTGGTAAATAACTTTGCAAGGGAGCATATCAGTGTACCGAGTAATACCTCATTTTGAAGACAGTATTGATAGCTCTAACATGGTAAAAGAATGGTACCTGTATATTGTACACATGTGCAGATATCAGTTTATTTCGGACTTAGGTTATGGAAATTATGTTTTTTATTTCATATTTTGGCAAATAACTTTGCAAGGGAGCATCTGAATGTGCTAAGCAATACCTCATTTTTAAGACAGTATTAATAGCTCTAACATGTTAAAAGAACTGTCCCTGTATGTTATACACATGTACAGATATCAAAGTTTGTTTCAGACTTAAGTTATGAAAATTATGATTTTTTTCATATTTTGGTAAATAACTTTTCAAGGGAGCATGTCAGTGTGCCAAGTAATACCTCATTTTGAAGACAGTGTTACTCTTTACAACATGGTAAAATAACTGTGTATGTGCACTGTACACATGTACAGATATCATTGTTTATTTAGTCTTGTACAGTTATGAAAATTATACATTTACAATACTTCTCATTATTATGCCCATATCTTTGAAAGGGAGCATGGTGATCACACAAATGATGCATCATTTTGAAGCTGACATTCAGATGCACAACTTCTATACGGATATGTAGGCTCTGTCTGTTACAGATGATGAGATATTATGCTTTGTTTATTTATCAATTATGAGAAATAATATATTCATCATATTTCTGTGAATATCTCAAGAAAGGAGCATCACACAGTAATGGTTAAGTTATCATTTTAAAGCTGACATTCATACTAACAAATTAAATTAAAATTGTATGGGTCTGCATGGTACATTGACCAGGATATTGTGCTTTGCTTTTCCAAAAAGGTAAAAAATATACACAATATCAACATTCCATAAAATAGAGAACATCGACATTTGTGCTGTAACAGAGACCTGGTTCAAGGCAGCAGAAAGCACCCATGCACTATCAGGCTATAACTCATTCCACACCTTTTGGCCCCAGAACTTGGACCAAAGCTCCAAAGATGGTGGTGTTTCCATATTCATAAAGGATGTGCACACCTCCAGACTGGTAGCCCAACATAATGCATCTGAGATACTTCAGGTGCAGCTAACATTGGGTAAGACAGCGATTCAGGTGGTAGCCTGCTCTAGGTCCCCTACCATGTCCCAAGACTCACACTCCACATTCCTAAGCACCCTGGAGAATATTAGGGTCCAACCTAACACTCTCATACTGGGCAACTTCAACTACCCCTCCATTAACTGGGAAAAGTACTCATGTACCAATATACTTGCCTGATGTTTCCTAGAATTGATTCATCCTAATGCCCTGACCAGCTTGTTCTTACCCCCACTAGAGGTAGCAACATCCTTGACCTGGTCATTACTAACATGGGTGAAAGTTGCTCTACATCAATAGTCAACTCCTCCCTGGTTAGATGTGGCCACAAACTAATCACCTTAGAAATCCACATCCCTCCCACCTCCCCCACCCCCATGCAAAGGTAACCACCATGAAAACTTCTCCAAAGCTAATTTTGGGCTCCTAAAAACAGAGGTGGCTAACTTCACGGCACCCATGCAAATGGAGAATAGTTGCATGATGGCCGAATCATACACCAATGCACTGTACGAACAACGTACACAAATGTATGGATCTCGCCATACCCAATAGAACCAAGACTGTCTCCTCCAAAAAAAGGAAGCCAATCTGGTGGTTCCCTGCAATAAACAAACTCTACAACAGAAGGAGGAGACTGATGCAGAATAAGGTGAAGTCCCAAGACTGGAAAAACTCCCTTATCAGCCACAACAAAAAGTTGAGATCCGTCATCAAATCCTCTAAAGCTAGCTATGAAAACAGAATTGCAGCAGATAGTAAAGACAACCACAAGGCCTTATATAGCTATGTAAATAATCTCCACGGCAATACTCAGATTTGCTCTGAGATACTGCACAATGGTACCTCCTATACTGAGCCAACAGATATTGCCAATATGCTGGCCGACAGAGTCAGTGCCAACTTTACCCCCTCACAAAGGACCAATCACAATACCAGCAGATTGCCAGGCACACAGTATTACTGCTGCGCAGGTTAGAACAGCACTGTCCAAGGCGAAGAATATAGCTTCTATGGGACTTGACATTATCCCTGGCTGTGTTCTACATGAACTACAGAGTCAACTGGCACCTCACCTGGGTGCCCTGTTCAATTACAGCCTCACCTCGGGCTTTGTCTCTACCGAATGGTGGACTGCTACAGTCATCCCTCTCCATAAAGCAGGAGCGACTACAGACCCTGGGAACTATCGCACCATTAGCCTGATGAGTCTGATATGCAAAGCTATGGAACGCATCATCATGGTCCTAATAAACAAGGATATAGGGAATCTCCAGACTCGGGATCCCACACAGTTTGGTTTTGTGAAGGTTAGATCATGCCTGCTCAACTTGTTTGACTTCTTTGAGTCAGTCACTAGAGCTGTGGATGAAGGCAAGGTGGTTCATACAGCCTACCTTGATCTGGCCAAGGCCTTTGATACCATTTCCTACTCAGGAATCATAGAAAAACTCACTAAGCTAGGCATCAACCCGTATATCACTAGGCGGGTTGCAAACTGGCTCACAGATAGAACCCACAGTGTGAAAGTAGCTGACTCCAAGTCACACTGCTGACCAGTCATGAGTAGAGTCCTTCAGGGTTCGGTCCTGGGTCCTCTCCTGTTTGGTATCTACTTTTCTGAAGTCCGGGCTGACAAAGTTCGCAAACAATTGCAAGTTGAGAGCTATTATTAACTCCCCAAGTGATGTTAACATCCTACAGAAAGGCCTCACTGAGACCAACGACTGGTGTCAGAACCATGGCCTTATGCTCAATGCCAAAAAATGTGTCGTCATCCCCTTTGGGAAAAACCTGGTTTCCATGAATTACCACATTGATGGTAGTCCACTGAACACAGAAGGCGTTATAGGAGATCTGGGAACACAGGTTGACAGCAGCCTCTCTTTTGACCACCACATTACCACTGTGGTCAGAAAGTCCTTCTATGTGGCACATCTCATTACTAAGGGTTTTGCATCCAGGAAGAAAGAGGTCATTGTCTCCCTCTACTCTTCCCTCATTAGGCCAATCATCGAGTACAATGCCCCATTTGGCATGGACCTCACTAGACACCTGCAACAACTGGAGAGGCCGCAAAAGTACCTCATAATGAGGATCCTAGGCCTTAAACACTTGTCCTATATGGACAGACTCAAAAAACTCCAACTATTCTCTGTCTCATATCGTCTACTTAGAGGCGATCTCTGCTTGACTTACAAAGCCATGTCTGACCCAGCTCTGTTAGAAATGCTACATCTAAAGAAATCCCAATCCCTCCACACCACACACTCCAGAGACTTCAACCTCATTACCACAAGCAACAGAACATGCTGGAGGGACAGGTTCATAACCCAGAGACTGCCCATACTATGGAATAGACTTCCCATACATGTCAAGCAGAGCACCTCAATGGCCCTCTTCAAGCGAAATCTTGATGAGTGGATGGGAAATAAAAAATTCACCCCGAGGATCACTCCAGTGGCTCTACTTGACAAAGGCACTGGGAACTAAGGTTGGATGGCATGATGCCAGGGTAATTCTATAGGCTACGCTTGTAAAGCCTCCAGGGCCATTAACCTAGTACACACCTATAAACCCGTATACATACAAAATAGATGCAATCAGATAATGCAGTCTGAAATATGTTGAGGTTAAGTGTACACAGATTCATGTTTAGCTTTAATTACGGGTTTGAGAGAGGCTATGCCATTCATCCCTTAGATGACATGGGCCCTGAATTGTAAAATCAAATTTAGTTCTGTTCTCTCAGTCCTAAGGATTATGTTATCACCTCTTGTATTCTCAAATAGAACTTCTAAAATTAAAAACTTAAAGTTATGGGATGGTCCATTCTTAAGCCTGTGTTTGCATAAAGCATTAGTGGGTATGTGTCTGTTAATTTCTGAGAAGTGACTAGATATACGATCTTTGAATTTTTGATTAGTTTTTCCTATATAAAATGAGTTACAATAGGAGCATGTTGTTAGGAACACCAAGTTTCTTGTGTTACAGTTATCAGAGGCTCTGATTTCAAAGTCCTTGGCTGTCACTGGGTGTACTATTGTTTTCCTTGTGTCAATATTTTTACAGTGCATACAGTTTCCACATTTGTAGGTTACTTTTTTCTGAGAATTAAGTGGAAACCACAATGTAAGTTGTTCCTTCTAACATAATATATGTTTTAGGTTTCGATGTCTCATGTAAAAATGAAGGTTGTGAAGTGATAAAGTTGCTGAGTGCAAGAACATCTTGGAGTATATACCATAGCTAAAGTGTTTTTGTTATAGCTCATAGTACATCTAAATTTTTGTCTGTTTCCAAAATTAGTACCATGTCCTATATGTTTATCTATATTTCTATGTTGTTGGCTTGAAAATATTCCTTTTTACTGCTTCACATATCTGCTGAACTTCTAGTCTGTCATAACCTCTTCCTTCTAAATCATTGACTGCCATTTTCATTTGCTCCAACATATTATTATCTTGTGTATTCAATCTTGCTACTCTTAAGAATTGATTGCTGGCTACGTTCTTGAAAATAAAATGTGGGTGCGTATTGTTTCTGTGTAATATATTATTAGATTTAACGGGTTTCTTATACAAAGTGGTGTCTAAGAAGCCTTCATCATTTTTAGTAACAGTGATGTCTAAAAAAAATCAATGCTAGAATAGGAGATGCTTTCCTTAAATTTCAGAAATTCACATGCATTAGATAGGTAGTTAAAAAAATACAGTTCCCAAATAATAAACCAATCATCTACAAATCGTTTATAAAATACAATATTCTCGAGAAATGGGTTTCCAGCTGATAAAATCTGCTCCTGTTTCCAAATATACATAACAATATTAACAAACGTATTTGCCCATGGCAACACCCCATACCTGTTTATAAAGTTGTTGAACAAGAAGATGTTATTTTCAAGTAATAAAGGCAAGATATTACACATAGTGGTATTAAATGATTGCTCATATTCTGTTAGCTCTAGCTAGAACTGTTTAACTGATTGCATCCCTATATCTGAAGGAATAACGTTGAATAAAGAATCTATGTCTAGTTTAACAAAATAGCATTGAGTAAGATGCCACGGCCCGAACATACAAACTTTGTAAAAAGTCAGTCATATTTCGCAAAATAATGCCTGTGTTTTAAAAGTAAACTCTGAGTTTTGACTCAAGGTATTTAGAGGCTGGTTCAGTTACCCAGCTTCTGCCTGACATAATGGGTTTCATAGGAGGAGTTGTGATGGATTTATGAATTTTTAGAACTCTGTAAATTATTGGTATCCTAGGGTTTTAACCAATAAATAGTCTAACAGTTCTTTATCTATCTTGTTTTCATTGTGTAACTTTACTAGACTGCTAGAAATATGGCTAGCTATGTTAATTTGTTCATGCCTAGTGATCTTAATGTAGTCATCAGTAGACATTTCATGCATAGATGGTATATTAAAGATAGTATCCGTCACTACAACAGCATCACCTTTGCAGGTTTTATCACAATTTCAGAATTACTAGTCAAATTTTTAAGTGCCATCTGTTCAGACATTGTAAAGTTAAAAACTTCCTATTTTATGCCTGGCAAATAACTCATACGTATCCCGTTCTACAGCACATTAAAAAATTGTTATAACTTCATTACCATATGGCATAAATCTGTTATAATATGCTTTCATAATTATTATTTTAAGGATTTTTTTTCTTACTTCTTCTTTAACCAAATTTGAATTTTAATTGCCTATTAACTTAGACATGTGACATTTACACTGCATTTAAACCATACACTAGCCTAGTGTATCTGGAAATTGCTTGGAATCATTAAATGATTTTAGTTCACTCTGTGTACCTGGAAAAATGTTTGGAATTATTAAAGGATTTCAGCTCATTCTGTCCTGGTTTCCAGTGATTTCTTATTTCCTGTTGGACTCACCTGGTGTATCACTGGATTTGCCTGCATGCTGGCTCACTCATATTTTGTTGTACGTATAAACATACACTAGATTGTGGGGTATATGCAGGAGTCTGTGTGTGTAACAGTATATTCGAGGAGTGTGTACGTATAACCATGCACCAGATTGTGGGGTATATGTAGGAGACTGTGCGTATAACTATATATTCGAGGAGTGCATATGTATAACAATGCACCGGACTGTGGGGTATGTGTAAGAGTCTGTGTGCATAACAATATATTCAAGGAGTCGGTACATATAACCATGCACCATACTGTGAGGTATGTGCAGGAGTCTGTGCGTATAACAGTCTATTTGAGGAATGTGTACATTTAATCATGCACCAGACTGTGAGGTTTGTGCAGGAGTCTGCGCGTATAACAATATATTTGAGGAGTGTGTATGTATAACCATGCACCAGGCTGTGGGTTATGTACTGGAGTCTGTGTGTATAATAATATATTCGAGGAGTGTGTACGTATAACCATGCACCAGGCTGTGGGGTATGTGCAGGAGTCTGTGTGTATAATAATATATTCGAGGAGTGTGTACGTATAACCATGCACCAGGCTGTGGGTTATGTGCAGGAGTCTGTGTGTATAATAACATATTCGAGGAATGTGTACGTATAACCATGCACCAGGCTGTGGGGTATGTGCAGGAGTCTGTGTGTATAATAATATATTCGAGGAGTGTGTACGTATAACCATGCACCAGGCTGTGGGTTATGTGCTGGAGTCTGTGTGTATAATAATATATTCGAGGAATGTGTACATTTAATCATGCACCAGACTGTGAGGTTTGTGCAGGAGTCTGCGCGTATAACAATATATTTGAGGAGTGTGTACGTATAACCATGCACCAGGCTGTGGGGTATGTGCAGGAGTCTGTGTGTAAAATAATATATTCGAGGAGTGTGTACGTATAACCATGCACCAGGCTGTGGGGTATGTGCAGGATTCTGTGTGTATAATAATATATTCGAGGAATGTGTACATTTAATCATGCACCAGACTGTGAGGTTTGTGCAGGAGACTGCGCGTATAACAATATATTCGAGGAGTTTGTACGTATAACCATGCACCAGGCTGTGGGGTATGTGTAGGAGTCTGTGTGTATAATAATATATTCAAGGAGTGTGTACGTATAACCATGCACCAGGCTGTGGGGTATGTGCAGGATTCTGTGTGTATAATAATATATTCGAGGAGTGTGTATGTATAACCATGCACCAGGCTGTGGGGTATGTGCAGGAGTCTGTGTGTATAACAATATATTCGAGGAGTGTGTACGTATAACCATGCACCAGACTGTGGGGTATGTGCAGGAGTCTGTGTGTATAACGATATATTCGAGGAGTGTGCACGTATAACCATGCACGAGGCTGTGGGGTATGTGCAGGAGTCTCTGTGTATAATAATATATTCGAGGAGTGCGTACGTATAACCATGCACCAGGCTGTGGGGTATGTGCTGGAGTCTGTGTGTATAATAATATATTTGAGGAGTGTGTACATATAACCATGCACCAGGCTGTGGGGTATGTGCAGGAGTCTGTGTGTATAATAATATATTCGAGGAGTGTGTATGTATAATCATGCACCAGGCTGTGGGGTATGTGCAGAAGTCTGTGTGTATAATAATATATTTGAGGAGTGTGTACGTATAACCATGCACCAGGCTGTGGGGTATGTGCAGGAGTCTGTGTGTATAATAATATATTCGAGGAATGTGTACGTATAACCATGCACCAGGCTGTGGGGTATGTGCAGGAGTTTGTGTGTATAATAATATATTCGAGGAGTGTGTACGTATAATAATGCACCAGGCTGTGGGTTATGTGCAGTAGTCTGTGTGTATAATAATATATTCGAGGAGTGTGTACGTATAATCATGCACCAGGCTGTGGGGTATGTGCAGAAGTCTGTGTGTATAATAATATATTCGAGGAGTGTGTACGTATAACCATGCACCAGGCTGTGGGGTATGTGCAGGAATCTGTGTGTATAATAATATATTCGAGGAGTGTGTACGTATAACCATGCACCAGGCTGTGAGGTATGTGCAGGAGTCTGCCCGTATAACAATATATTCGAGGAGTGTGTACGTATAACCATGCACCAGGCTGTGGGGTATGTGCAAGAGTCTGTGTGTATAATAATATATTCGAGGAGTGTGTACGTATAACCATGCACCAGGCTGTGAGGTATGTGCAGGAGTCTGCGCGTATAAAAATATATTCGAGGAGTGTGTACGTATAACCATGCACCAGGCTGTGGGGTATGTGCAGGAGTCTGTGTGTATAATAATATATTTGAGGAGTGTGTACGTATAACCATGCACCAGGCTGTGGGGTATGTGCAGGAGTCTGTGTGTATAATAATATATTCGAGGAGTGTGTACGTATAACCATGCACCAGGCTGTGGGGTATGTGCAGGAGTCTGTGTGTATAATAATGTATCCGAGGAGTGTGTACGTATAACCATGCACCAGGCTGTGGGGTATGTGCAGGAGTCTGTGTGTATAATAATATATTCGAGGAGTGTGTACGTATAACCATGCACCAGGCTGAGGGGTATGTGCAGGAGTCTGTGTGTATAATAATATATTCGAGGAGTGTGTACGTATAACCATGCACCAGGCTGTGGGGTATGTGCAGGAGTCTGTGTGTATAATAATGTATCTGAGGAGTGTGTACGTATAACCATACACCAGGCTGAGGGGTATGTGCAGGAGTCTGTGTGTATAATAATATATTCGAGGAGTGTGTACGTATAACCATGCACCAGGCTGTGGGGTATGTGCTGAAGTCTGTGTGTATAATAATATATTCGTGGAGTGTGTACGTATAACCATGCACCAGGCTGTGGGGTATGTGCAGGAGTCTGTGTGTATAATAATATATTCGAGGAGTGTGTACGTATAACCATGCACCAGGCTGTGGGGTATGTGCTGAAGTCTGTGTGTATAATAATATATTCGAGGAGTGTGTACGTATAATCATGCACCAGGCTGTGGGGTATGTGCAGAAGTCTGTGTGTATAATAATATATTCGAGGAGTGTGTACGTATAACCATGCACCAGGCTGTGGGGTATGTGCAGGAATCTGTGTGTATAATAATATATTCGAGGAATGTGTATGTATAACCATGCACCAGGCTGTGAGGTATGTGCAGGAGTCTGCGCGTATAACAATATATTCGAGGAGTGTGTACGTATAACCATGCACCAGGCTGTGGGGTATGTGCAGGAGTCTGTGTGTATAATAATATATTCGAGGAGTGTGTACGTATAACCATGCACCAGGCTGTGAGGTATGTGCAGGAGTCTGCGCGTATAAAAATATATTCGAGGAGTGTGTACGTATAACCATGCACCAGGCTGTGGGGTATGTGCAGGAGTCTGTGTGTATAATAATATATTCGAGGAGTGTGTACGTATAACCATGCACCAGGCTGTGGGGTATGTGCAGGAGTCTGTGTGTATAATAATATATTCGAGAAGTGTGTACGTATAACCATGCACCAGGCTGTGGGGTATGTGCAGGAGTCTGTGTGTATAATAATGTATCCGAGGAGTGTGTATATAATGCACCACGCTGTGGGGTATGTGCAGGAGTCTGTGTGTATAATAATATATTCGAGGAGTGTGTACGTATAACCATGCACCAGGCTGAGGGTATGTGCAGGAGTCTGTGTGTATAAGAATATATTCGAGGAGTGTGTACGTATAACCATGCACCAGGCTGTGGGGTATGTGCAGGAGTCTGTGTGTATAATAATATATTCTAGGAGTGTGTACATATAACCATGCACCAGGCTGTGGGGTATGTGCAGAAGTCTGTGTGTATAAGAATATATTCGAGGAGTGTGTACGTATAACCATGCACCAGGCTGTGGGGTATGTGCAGGAGTCTGTGTGTATAATAATGTATTCGAGGAGTATGTACGTATAACCATGCACCAGGCTGTGGGGTATGTGCAGGAGTCTGTGTGTATAATAATGTATCTGAGGAGTGTGTACGTATAACCATACACCAGGCTGAGGGGTATGTGCAGGAGTCTGTGTGTATAATAATGTATTCGAGGAGTGTGTACGTATAACCATGCACCAGGCCGTGGGTTATGTGCTGGAGTCTGTGCTTATAACCATGAACGTGTCTGTGCTGTACATGCACCACTGTGCAGGTTTACTCATACACCTGTAGTATACTTTTATTTAGTTTCAGTGTCAGTAAACAGTCTCGTACAATGTAACTTTATTTAATAGTATGCGCTGCTCCGGGAGACATACTAGCAATAACGATGTTATGAAGTAAATGAATTCTGGTAACACCGGAAAGAAAAGTCAAGGAAAGAAAATGAAGTGCAAATGACTTACTAGAAGTGGAAGAAAACCTGGAATTCCAATAAATATGGGAGCTGGTGATGTAGATACTATTTCAGCAATGACAGGGTCCTTTTAGAAGAATATTTTCATATAACCAAAGACAGTTTAGTGATTCAGTTAGGGAAAGCAAGTTAATCAAAAATGAATTTACCATAGGCGCATAAGCATATTAATTGTAAGGCTGTTTTATATGCCTGCACGGGGAGAGAGAGTGGTTCCCTGATTAAAGATGCACCGCGCCAATGTATGCACAGTGCTTATGCATACAATATGCTAGAAAGGTACTTTAGAGACTTTGCTACAGAAAAAATATGTAATACATGGATTGTCCATGTTATCAAGTTATATATAGAACCTTGATGCACTACCTTCTTAATATTTATCAGATGTACTATAATTACTGATGCAATCAAATCAGGGTTTTCTTTAATCAAGTGAATTAAGTTATTATAGTTGTAAGTGTTACAATAGACAGAATATTTTAATCGACTGACACAAATTTATTTTCAGGTAATATGCAGACTGAATGGCCTGATATCAATGTACTACCAAGCAGCCACTGAAGTAAAATATAAACCAGTAATATTTGTTTGTGTAAAATGTCTTTTTTGTTTGTTTGTTTAAAGACCATCTTATATGTTCCGGAAAAGGCTAGAAGCAATATTTAAATCTGGCACACAGCTTAGTCAGAAAATACACTGTGTTGACTATACTGGTGCTTTTGTGGATTGTTTCAATGTTGTGACTGAAGAATGTCCATATTATATAGAGAAAGTAAACTACATTGTGATGTCAATAACACTGAAGCTGCCAAGAAAGTTTTAACATGAACTTAATGGGGTTTAGAATTTATGCATGGACACTAATTTTCATTTTCTTTTTTTTTTTTTTTTTTGAGGGGGATACCAGATATTCCCAGTTTTTGGCTATCTGAGAAGTAAAAAAGCTTGGTATTTTCACATAATTTGGGGGTGTTGGACAGGGAATTAATTAACTACAAAATTTATCTCTGCTCATATTTATTATTTATAAGATTGTCTGCTTGCATTAATGACTGTTCTGCGTCTAAAAATCTGTTTTAATTTTCAATCAATACTGACACAGATGATGAAATCAATAATGACTGGAAATCGGATTTAGAAATCACTGGTACAATTCCCGGGTTTCATCTTGTCTAAATGGAATTTCATTTTTTTTTTAAACTGAAAATCAGTATCCCTGAACATGTGGATTCTTTGTAAAGAAAGGGAGAGATAGTGTATAATAATTGATAGAATTAGAAGCAATGGCAGGACAATTCCAACACAGGACACTCAGAAACAGATTAATATGTGGCATATATGGTAACAATATAGGCAAATGATTGTTGTTGAAAGCAAGTTTAATGTTAATGAAAGCCTTATATTCTATAATGCCCATGGAAAGTGCTGCAGGGTTTGGTTGAAAGTACCATCAACAAGATACAGCTTACGTTATATGCTTTATTCTGAACTTGTGTAGAAGGTCAAAGGATGGCTGCTAAAAAGTACAACACTAACAGAGTGTCAAGATGCTAAGATGATGCCTAATAAAATGCTGCTAATTATTAAGGCCGACAAAAAGTGATATATATATTGAAATAATATGAATTAGGCTTGAGGGGTGCTTGTGAAACACTTCTTGTACTGAACATGTGAGTGCTAATGATTAACTGCAAGTTTATAAATAAAGTAGCAGGTGGGAGGGACACTGATGTCAATATGGAGATCGCACCTAGGGTTGCAGATCCTCCTGTTAGGAAGCCTTCACTGTCACAAACATTTCCACAGTTCTGCAGGATGAGTCTACATGTGCATGAATGAAGGGCTGTAATAAAGCTTCTTAATGACTAATGCCAGTAAAAAAAACAAAAAAAAAACAGATGTTTTGTAATGTAGGATTGTGCTGCTCTGTTGTAGGAATTGTCAGGTATCATACAGATACCCAGTATACTGTTTACAAATACTAACACAGAAATGAAGATGATGTCTCTAACTTATGAGAGGAACAAGCAACAAAAATTACATACATTAATGTGTTGCCACAGATGTATAACTATGTATCTGAAGATTAGGTTACACAGTTACTCCAAAACTAACTGTACCACCCCCGAGAGATGGAAGGATGGCTGCACCACTTCTGAGAGATGGAAGGATGACTGTACCACCCCCTTAGAGATGGAAGGATGACTGTACCACACCTGAGAGATGGAAGGAGGACTGCACCACCCCTGAGAGATGGAAGGATGGCTGCACCACCCCTGAGAGATGGAAGGATGACTGTACCACCCCTGAGATATGAAAGGATGACTGTACCACCCCTGGGAGATGGAAGGATGGCTGCATCACCCCTGGGAGATGGAAGGATGACTGTATCACTCTTGAAAGATAGAAGGATGACTGTACCACCCCCTGAGAGATGGAAGGATGACTGTACCACCCCTGAGAGATGGAAGGATGGCTGCACCACCCCTGAGAGATAGAAGGATGACTGTACCACCCCAGAGAGATGGAAGAATAACTGTATCACCCATCAGAGATAGAAAGGTGACCATACCACCAACCACAGTTTGAAGGATGACCATGAAATCCACCATAGATAAATGAATGACTATACCACACACAGTAACTGGAAAAATGACAATAAAACCCACCATGGATGTAACTATATGACCCTTATCATGTTAGTGTCCAGAAATAGATGGATGCCATGTGACAGTGATACATGACTACAAATGTACTTCAGGTAAGTGGAGTATGAACAGCATCCTGGCAGAGAATGATGCCCACTATAGTGATTTAAAACCAGATAAAGTCTATAGTAGGAATAAAAAAACTGAAATGGATTACTCCACATTGGCAATAATTTCGGCAGATAAACTCAGACAAGCTAGATCATCAAAGCAAAAATATTACTTAGGTGTCTGATACTGAAGAAGTTAAAAATAGGCTTTAGAGAAATTTGACTAAGTACACAAAGTGCTCCTTTGCAGGTTTCAGATGGCAAGACAGAGACTGAAATATTCTGAATTTAAATATACAGTGATATATGAGGGTCATGCCTTGAAGCATTGACTGGAGAATACAGTTGTTTGCTCAGTATATGTATTTCTAGCTGAGAAGCAGTTTTGATAAGACATCTCAATGGGTTCATATTAGAACAAAGAAAACCCTAAGCCGCGAACGCTCACATGAGTGAAAATGCCAGGAACCGAAAGTGGTATTGCGGGGTCGTGTTACAGTGAGGAGTAGGATATTTGCCCTTTCCTCACTGTAGTGCTATCTCGGAGTTAGAATATACAGTTAGCAGGGGGTGTGGAGGGCGCAGCCCCCCACAATAGCAACTTTGATCACCGACATTTTCACTCATGTGAGCATTCGCGGTTTAGGGTTTTCATTCTTCTAATACGAACCCCATCTCAACATCTCATAACTATTGTGCAGAATCACAGAGCTCAATCAGAGTCCACCTGACTGAAGATGAGAATGATAAGACTAAAGCAATGGATTTTGGAATATTAGGAGTCTGAAATTATGACAAGTCACTGCAAAGTAGAAATGCCATCTAGTAATACAGTGAAGTATCACTTGTGTATAACCACTTATACAGTGATAAAACACCTTGGTGTTTTGATAGTTTCAGGTTCATAGGTTCATAGGTTCATAGATTAGTACTAAGCTAACTGTCCTTGCGAGCCATTTTAAGCCTAGCCAATTATCCCTTGTGAGACAGTGACTAAGCAGTGCAATTCTGTCCATGGTTCTGTGACCCTGCAGTATAAGTAATATAGAAACACTTCTATGGGAGTGAAGCCCACCCTTGCAAAAAATTATTTTGATGAATTCAGTTTTTGTCCAGACTTAAACATCAACCTAACATGTAATTTCTTCAGTACCGTGAGCTACACATAGAAATCACAGTTCTCATCTTCCATCAGGTTCACCTGAGCATCTTACGTGTTCCAAACAGATTCATTGGCAGACAGAGACAGAGAAAATTATGCTGTGAATGGACACTGATCAGGGGATTTAAGAAAAACATCATAGGTACTCTTGTCACCACTCCACCTGAACAAGTTGTCACCCTTACTGCTGGTCAATGCTCAGTTAAGTGAAACTCCATGTCACAAATGGAAGTTAGCCTAGATGATTCACTCAATGTGAAACTCAAAGAAGAGCATGAAGGTGAGATATATCTGTAGTTGGAAGAGTTGGGGCTTGCTAACACATTCTCGTGGTGTAGACAGCCTGTGCCCCTGTGAAAATTTGTTTTTATGTGCTTTACAACCTTAGGAGCATCTCTGTTTTGAAGTGTGACCTCCCAAGGGTTTAAATGTTTTGGGGCAAATCAAAAGTCAGCTGCACGAGAATGCAATTATTCATAGCAAAGCAATGTTGCTCACCACTCTTGTGCATCATAAATAGCAAAGCCATGTTACTCACCACTCTTGTGCATCATAAATAGCAAAGCCATGTTACTCACCACTCTTGTGCATCATAAATAGCAAAGCCATGTTACTCACCACTCTTGTGCATCATAAATAGCAAAGCCATGTTACTCACCACTCTTGTGCATCATAAATAGCAAAGCCATGTTACTCACCACTCTTGTGCATCATAAATAGCAAAGCCATGTTACTCACCACTCTTGTGCATCATAAATAGCAAAACCATGTTACTCACCACTCTTGTGCATCATAAATCAGTAGAACTCAGTCCCATTCCCATTAACGCAGAAAAGAAAAAGTAATACAGTGTTCACAGAAAAATGCACAAATTTCACATAAAATACCACATATACACAAATCAAATACACAGAAGCCAAAATATAAAAATTACATTACTTCTCTTGCAGTGTTTTGCATTACTTCTGATGTAAATATATTTATGCCGATCTTCACTACACAACCAGTATTGTCAATGTTTGTGCAGTAGTTAGAATTCCTAAAGGTATAGTAACTTGTGTTACAAGCAGCAGCATGGAAATTGAAATTGAACAACACTGAAAATTAATAATGTTTTATAAAACAGGATCTAAGTCAATAATTCCCAAACATACTGTGGAACGACCATTTGAGTGAAGAAATGTTTCAAAATACCATCTGCACCCATTAATTTAAATTGACTAGCCCAGACGTCACTGTACCTTAGTGTAAAGGGTACAGTTCTCCTACAGCAACCTCTCTGGCTACTTGTACATTATCAAATAAGTGGTGGTAATGTGCTTGTAACGCAATGTAGTTACTGCTGATAAATCTACAAACACTGAAGTGATATGAACAAAAAATATTTCACAAAAATCTTCTATAGAGACAAGAGTGATGAAGATTTGGTCAGGGAGGGAGTAAGTACTAGAAGCATACGATGTCAGAGCAGTTGGAGATGTGAAGTTGGAGCAATGCTGGGTCATCAGGACTATATCAAACACAGTATGTAAGCAACTATTTTCTAGAACTTTAGACTAAGCCTTATAAAGATAGGCTTATATTTCCAGGTGAAGCCAAAAGCCCTGGCTTTGTGGATGGGGTAAAGGTATACGAACCAACAATAACAGCTGCTGAGATCAGGATAGAATGTGTTGGTGCTGGAGCAGTTGTAATGTGAGACAGGGCAGCCTTTTCCCACTCAAAAATGACAAGACAATATAACTGGAGAGGAATGAAAGGCATTGAGATTACTTTTATTTTACCCCAACGATATAGACAATGTAAGGAAATTTTTTAATAGAAAGTGAATATAAAGGCTTTCTCATTGATGGATAAACACTAGAAGTGTGATGTACTGCAGGGCATGGCAGGAAAATCCAAGAATCAGTTACCAATGTGGCATACACAGATAAAGCCCTGACTATGATGCAGGTGACTTGGGCATATCAGGTGATGGCAGGGAGGAAGGGCATGTCTGTCCTGGTACAGAAGGAGGTATTGCTATGTGGGGAGGGGGGACACACAATTCAGCTGAATCACCCTGTCGAAGACCAGAGAAAACCACTGCAAAATGCTGCTTGTGGGTGGGCAAGGTAGTTTGTTGATGTCAGCCCCTTGCAGAAGAGAGAGATGGTACAGTGTTGTCTGTCCACTGTACACCCTACTCATGAGGCTTTACTGAGGCATGAGCAGGGAACTGAGCTTAAAGCAGAAAACTCCACCCAACAACACTATGATGCTGCACCAAGAAATTTCTAGATGCAAGAATACCAGTTATTGTAGTCCAAAAAAAAAAAGACAAAAGCACTCAATCATTGAAATCACTACACCCAGCAATTATAGTGTGTTATATACTGAGAGAAATAAAGTCATAAAATATCAGGAATTGCAAGGAGAAACAAGAGCAATGTGGAAGAAAGATAGCCAGACAGTTCCAAATAGAAGCAGGAGCAATTGGGCTACTAAAACAGAATCTACAATCATACTTAAGTATACTACCAATGCATGTAGCTCAGTATGAATAACAGAAGGTGGCAATTCTGGGCAAATTCTGGATGCAGAGAAAAGCACTTTTGGCAAACAATTACTGAAGCAATACTGATTTCATGAACTTTAATTATGTTATGACTTAGGAATGGGGTCCATTTATGTCAAGGTAGGTGAAAAAAATCTAAGCATTTGGAGAAATTAGACAGCAGTCCTGAGCTTAAGTTGGAGTAAGTCTGGGGGTTAGATAGGAGAGCCTAGTATACACAGAAAGCAAGAGGAGACACTACTGGCAGCCACTGGTCAGCGTTAAGCTGTGGGGTGCAGTAGCAAAAAAAAAAAAAAAAAAAAAAAGAGTTAGATGCTTCATAGTCAGTGTGTCTTCAAAGTAGCTGTCTTGGTTCACCATAGTCTGCTGTTGTTCTGACAAAAATACTGCAGGATTTATCAATGACAAGATGGGTACAGTCATTTCCCCTGTTAACTGTGCAAGTTTCTAAACTATATGAAAATGTAAGAAATAAATAAAATCTTCAAATACTCTCAAACTTGTTACTGTAACAAACTGAATCAGATGTACTCATTTACAGGCTAGGCTGTCAAACAGTAATAAATACCACAGGCAAACTTGATTCAGAAAACAAGAATTCCCATGACTTGTTCTCTTCCCCTGCCTTTCCTTCTTAATAAGCACTGAGGTACAACCATCTGTTCATCGTCATCCCCCAGTGGGATGTGCAGTAATGCTAAAAGACAAAATATTTCCTATTCTGTGAGGAATGTTAGCTGAAGAACACCTACTGCCCCCTCCGAGAATATTTCTGCAATGCCAAAAAAAGATTTATCCACACCAAGTAGCCAAGAATGACATCCGTTTGGAACTGTAAAACAGGCATTAGATACCTTCAGAGCTAAGAAGACAGGTTCGACTGTTACTGAATTGTGGTTTGCCAACATTTGGCTGGCTGAAATGCCACATAAATATTTATGTGCAATCCAAACAAAAGTCCTGCTACAGTAATGTGCTTAAGCTGATGTCATTTTAAAGACACATACTACTATTCAGTTTAACTGTTTCCATGTTATTCACTTCATACAGGGTGGCTTTAACCTTCAGCACTGCCCAGCCCTTCTTTTACATAGTTTTATGATCCTCTTCATATAAATTTTGAACACCAACCATTAGCACTGGGATTGTAATGAATAGAATAGAATAGAATAGAATAGAATAGAATAGAGTTACCCAATCTATTTTGTGCCTGAGGTTTATAAACATGACAGATGATGAGTTATGTCTACTAACTGGAATAAGGTATTCAGACTATTTACTCTGCTATTTCCCTGCACTGCAGACCATGCGGGCATATAGATTTTTCATTCACAAAGCCAGCAGGATGACAGCAGTCTAGGTTTTATCACTTCTTCCTCTCTTGGCCTGCTTTATGATATCTTGTGTCTTTTTCATTGACCAAGTCCTGATTATCATTACTCATTTTCTTATACCCACTTTATCCTATACATAGTCATGTGAGAGTTGCAGCCTATATCAGCTCTCAGTATGGCTAACTTTGGATGAGATTCCAGTACATCAAAGGGAACATGAACTCATACTGTAGGCACACCTATAGGCAGTTTAGAAGACTGACAGTTCACTTACTTGCATGCCTCTGTGATGTGGAGAAAACCAACACAGGTTCTTTAAAACTCATTTTGTTTACTAAATTTCCATGGGAGAACACCAACCATCAATGATAAACTACCTGCTGGGTGATCACATTAGACCATCCAATCGTGGAACACTTATTTTTGTACCATATGGTTATGAATTCAGTTAGTGTGAAGAGCAGGTGATGGACTGAAAATGACCCAAGAAAAAGTTATCACAACATCAGGGGGCCAAACATAAATGTACCTGCCACTAGTTAGGAAGTAGAACATACAATGGCAACAGTATTATGCTGCTTCCTGATTCACACATTTGTATGTATACAATACACAAGTGCATATGCACACATGGGCGCGCATGTGCTCACACACACATAAACACACATAATAAAGTCTGGTTATTATTTTTATTATTATGATTATTATTATTATTACAATTAGTTGCATTATTATCTTCACAGACTAACAAGGCATGAAGAATATGGCAAATGTTATCCAAAATTCTTGTAAGCAGATGATGGTGGCGTATTGTTCAGTGGTATGGATAACCATGACGATGTCCAGTATACATCACTAACTTACATACAAAATGAGAATGTTCATATAATGTTGCTAAACCAAGAGTTTTTTTTTTTTTTTTTTGATGGGCTAGGGAAGATGATGCCAGCAGTGACAAGGCCGGGCATTCTGTGATTTTTTTTTTTTTTACTCTCAGCTTTACCCTGTTAGCAATAGGTCCTGCAAAAATAGATACAGTTGTGTACTTTGCGTTATTTGCAACAGGGATTTCCCAGCCTGAGAAACAGTGCATATTTCACAGATGTATATTTTATAATATGACTGAATGTAGTTACTACACTTTTGACACATGAATAAAATATCAACTGTGTCTTATAAAAACCTGAAGTGAAAAATAACCATGCCATAACACATCCTTGTATTTGAAATGACTAAGTTGAAGGTGAAAAGTTCAATAGCACAGAATATATCTAGATAAAACCAGAGTCATCACATTCAGCCCACATTGTTTATCTTACTTGCTTCGTGTCTTAATGCTGCAAGGTGTAAGCCCTTTCACCATTTACTTTGTTGAAAAATTGACTGAAGTACTTAAATGGCCACATGCACTAGGTGTTTAGTCCAGATGTCAGGTAATTAGTTTTTGTTTCCACAGCATGCAAACTTCCAATGCTTCTCTCAGACAAAAAAAAAGTCTAACTGACCTGTTTTATATTTCTTTGTTTGGGACTGTGAAGTTAACTGATGCATCATGCAGGCTCTAAATTTTCAGCATTCCTGTGATGTAATTGCGCAGAAGTGTAACTGCTGATACCATGCTGGGACACAAATTTGGATGAGGTCCATGGTCACCTGGGGATAGCATAGTAAGGGACAAGCATCAGCTACTGTAAGTTGATAACTGCTGTCCAAGTGTGGAAGTAACAGTCAGTAGTTTAATGACATCTGACAGAATGTGACAGACTAAAACAGCACAACACACCACACCACAATACACTAACCAGGCTAAGGAAAGCAAGCAAAAATCTTGTAAATGTATCTAGCATGTCCTTGTTACCACTAATGGTGATAATGTCAGTGGCCACAGCCAACTGCCTCCTTAAAGCTCCATAAATTCAGTAAAATCAAGAATGATGACTGAGGCCAGTGGCTATTGGCAGTAGAAAATGTAAAGGCAAAATGGACATTTAAATCTCAGTTTAAAAGAAAATCTTCAGATGTACAGAGATGAATGATCCTGTATTAAGAATGATACTGCAGTTGTAATTTTTTATGACACAAGCTCTGAATTCTCATATTTTTGTTTAGCCTACAGTCTTTTGTGACTTATGTGTTACAGGTACAATTCAGAAGATTGACAATTGCAGTATCTGGCCATCACAAATTTGGTCCTCATGTCTTTGTTCAAAGAAGTTATTACCTGTGGGAAATATAAATGCAAAGTCTAAACTATAAAATTGCTATTATACCAGCTTGGGTACTTCACTTTAATGGTACAATATCACCAGATACAAATGTGCATAAAGATTCATTCAAATGTGGAAGGCTGGTTACAATCATGAGTGCGAGTATCTATGCAGCCCAGATCAGCATTACCATATTTTTCAGTTCTCAACAGTTTGTTTTGTTATTCATATGTTGCTATATAATAATAATATTAATAATAATCATAATCATGTTTGCCTGAACTTCTCAACATTGTGTTAACACTGGTAAAAGTGATCTCACTGGCTGCATTTATAAAGCTTACTGTACCTCTTAGCTTAACCCGCGGTAGTGGTGCTGCAGTAGCGTTGTCTCCTCACAGTAAGATGCTGTCCGGTTCGATTCTCAGCTAGAGCGTCTTCTGCATGGAGACATGCGTGAATGGGCATACCTTCGTTGAAGGTTGTGTGTCAGGGCTGGTAACTCAGCACGTAAAAATCAACTACCAATCATTAGCAGACCGGAGTTCCGCTGTGTCGACCCCTAATCGGGAAAAGCCGAAAGACACAACAACTGCACCTCTTAGCTTGGGCTCTTTTCACACATCTGAGGATGGTAGGTGCACTCCTTGGAAATGCAAACATTTAAGTTGAATATAGGAGAAATATATGCACCACGTTCAAAGCCTCTTTATCTCTGAGAATTCTCCTTTCTCTGAGGTACAGCAATCACAGAGTTAGTGAATATATATATATATATATATATATATATATATATATATATATATATATAAATCAACTGTATATATATATATATATATATATATATATATATATATGTGTGTGTGTCTGTGTGTGTGTATATGTATATATATATATATATATATATATATATATATATATATATATATATATATATATATATACACACACACACACACACAAATATATGTCTGTGTGTGTGCGTGTGTGGGTATATGTATACGTATATGTATATATATATATATATATATACATATATATATATATATATATATATATATATATATACACACACACACACACACACACACATATATATATATATAAAGCAATCATACCTCTCAAACTCTTAGAGCAAAAAATCTGGACAAAGCCGAAAGTGATGGTGGGACAGATTTTAAATATTGCTCTTACAAATTTAGAAAGCTGATAGAATAATAGGTTTTGCATTAGCATGAATTTTCTGAAAGATTTGGAGTCTTAAACTCAAATGTTTGTCATTATTTAATGACTTCAATCCTCAGCTATTTGCCAGAAAAGTACAGATTTTAGGAGGAACACACCAAAATATGAGGCACAAATCTTTACAGTTGAGAGGTATGAAAGCAACACAAAATACCAGCACACACAAAAAGTATTCAATCAAGACATTTGAAGGAAAAATCAAACCAAGCGGAAATAATGCAAACCAGGTTTCACTGAAAAAAGCATGTTCAGTGCATACCCAGTGAATAAATAAAAAAACTCTTAGATAGCAGTTCTCGCTGGAAATCTAGCATACATACAGTCAAAAAAATTTAATAATATTCATAACATGATCACATCCATCCAACCACAACCCCTTTTTGGTTCAGGTGTCACTTCAACAGTGACAATCATCTATAGCCAACATTATTTTATTTATTTATTTATTTATTTTACATTTGTTGACTAGGAAAGTCCGACTGGATATATGCCCATTTTCAGCGGAGGCCCGGGGAGAAAAGCTCCATATATTCAGACATATGAGATTTACATAATATAACAGTACAATCTAGCATATCAGATGAAAAAAGAAATGGTATAATTATAGTATAGAGACAGTTCAACAGGAGAAATGACCTATTATCACATAACAATAAAATATTATAGGGTATTAATTAGAATATATATAAATATAAATAGTATACATTTTTAGAAAAAAAGGCTGTGTAAATTGAATATCACTGCCACAAAGTGGCAAGACATAAGCAATACAATAACATTCATACTAACCACTTTAATTAGATCATTCAAACCAGGTGGAATCTTGGCCTCCAAATTAATAATCCACATAGTCCCCCTACAGTGTAAAATACATTTTCTGTATGTATTATGTCTTTGCTGGACCCCATCTATGGCTGTAAAACATGGCCTGTGAATGTTTAATTTTTATGTTGCACAAGAGCACTCTTCATACATCCACATCTTAAATAACTGAGATGGAATGAAAATACATTGCCTAAATGGATAAGTAGTATCACCAACAGAAAGTTCTACAGGGCCACTTAACCAAATATACCACAAAATCTGTTGTATACATAAATAAATGTATTATAAACAGGATGTGCATTACATGTGATAAATGTTTTATATTTACAATATGTTGACAAAATAAACAGCAACCACAAGGAAAACAGCCATAAGGCTGATCATCCAGAAATGATTGAACATTCCTGGATAAAAAGGGTTTTTTATAAGAAGATAGACGATTATCAAACTAGAACCATTTTTATGAGTAAAGGAACAATGTACAGACAATCTAGAGCCAAGAAAATTGTATGACGATAAAATATGCCAATGTTTATTAATAACCTGCCCAATTTTGAAAGTGTTGGTCCAATAGGTAGTGACACAATGCTTTTTTTGTTGAACCTATGTCCATAAGGTCGATAATTTCAGTGGTATCTTTTATCCTAGACTGTACAAAAGGCAATAAGGGTTTCAAATAAAGTTCTAAAAATTCAGATGGGGGTTCAGTCAAAGAGCTCCTACCTGAAACAATAGGTCTACCAGGTACAGGCCTTAACTGTTTAAGAATTTTGGGGAGAAGGTAAAATCTTTGTCTAAAAGGGGTCTTTGAGATCCAGCTCATTCCTAACTGTTTCAGTGATTACCACTGAATTAACCTTTTACAAAAAAAAATTAGCAATAGTTTTTTTGAAATTGTGGGTTGGGTTGACATCAAAGGGTAAGTTTGTTGATCATTCAATTGTATGTATGCCTCAACATCAAATTCCTTTATACCCCAGACACCATCCCCACCCTTTTCAGCATTAGTAACCAACATTTTTTCTCATAAAACACGCTTGTGCAGAAAATAAATAATGGTTTATTAACCACTTTCAACTATAAAAAGTCATCAGAATCCAACAACCAAATTTCTGTTATTCTGTAGATTGTATAAAGAAGATTTTTCAGTATTGGTTATGTTGTGACTATATTCTCAAAAAAATCTCTTTTTGATGTAAAAATAAGTCATTAATAACTACATTTTCAAAATTTAAATATCTCACCTGGAATCAGAGTCATGGTCTTGATTGTGTGCATGAAACTAATAGTCCAAATTCAAACACATACTGAAACCCTTAAGCTCCAAAATAATTTTCTAAAGGTATACAGGAAAGCTAAGAGTAAAATTAAGCAATTTAAGTAATTAAATGGTATAATTATCAAGTGCAACATTAGACAAATTAATAAACAATTGATAATACAGTAATTTATTAAGTGTCCGTTTTCTGAAACTTCTCCATCATGTTACTTTGCAAAGATAAATCTTCTATGTTTTCGTCCATCTCATTTGTATTTCCCAGTACTGCCCCAGAATGTTTCTTAGATACTGATGCAAGTAAGTCACATAATTCAGCATCTATATAAGTACTGGAGGATAGAAATTACTCAGAGGAATTATCATTATGTTGCAGAATAGATTTTGATTGGTTATTCCTTTTCTATTTGGGTCTAGAAATGGAAAGCTTGCTGCTAAGATCATTGTTGACCTGTTTCTCAGCAAAATGTACAGAAGGACATGTTTCATGTCTACTGAAAGTATCTCTCATGGTTTAATTTTTTTAACCTTAAGTTGTTTTAGCTTGGTGTTTAAAGTTTTAATCTACCATTTAGCTGAACGTACAATGAATGGTCTTTAAAGTTCAAGAAAGATTTCAGTCTATCATCAACCAGCTTACTCAGAATGGTGATGTTCTTATTGTACCAATCCTTTAGACACTCTATAAAAACAACAGTGAAGTAATACATTGAACAGCCTCGATCTTTGAAAGAAAATCAGCATCTTCCTGACCAACTCCTAGTTCAGTTCAAAAATATAGTTCATACAGAGCCATGTTCCACTCCAAATAGGCTTTCAAAAAATGTTGAATCCAAATGAAAGACCAATACTTCTTAGATTCCCTTTTCAACAAGAAACATATTTATGAATTTACAACATTACATAGGCAATCATTCATTTATATAAATGTAAACAAACCATCCAGACACAATTCTAGTTGCAAACATTATACATTACAAACCAAGCTGACACAGTTGTAGTTGCAAACATTATACCTCACTTATAATCTCTCCAGTCATTGTCAGTCAAACATTACATAGCTTACTAAAATCCTGCCTTTTTTTTAAATCTCATTCCACTTCTGCATGTATTGTTCCCACAAATCTCATTTTTTCCTGTGTAATTTGCTCCTACCCATTTCTAAGGATCCCAATTCTAGTTGTTTTATCTCTGTTACTATATTCACTACTTCTAGTAAAGTTAGTCTAGACTTTGATTTCCATTTTCTACTGATTGCTTTTTTGACAGCCACCATAATTAGACTTAGCAAGGCCTTACTATGTCTAGGCAATTCTGATTCTGTATTGTACTTCAAAAAAATAATTTCCTTAATTACACCAATTTGCTCACCCAGTAACTGTGACAAAGCAGGCTACAGGAAATCTTTAAAGTCTGGCAACTCATTACACTCCCAGAAAATATGTCCCCATTTAACTCTTTCTTCCACATCACACTTCCAACGTTTGCTGTCTACCTGAGGAAAGATTCTTTGGAGTCTACTTGGGGTATAAAAATACCTATGTAAATACTTCCAAGCAAAGACCCTAAATCTTCTCGACTTTATTGCATATTTGACAGACATACATATAACCCCCCATTGTTTCTTTGTGAATTGCTTATCCAATATCTCTTGCTAATCTTTTCTAACCTCCTCTGATTGATTCTCATAGTTATCGTGCAATATTTTAGATGCTCTACTAATTATTCCTTTTTTAACAGCAGCTTCTGTTCTAGATTCCACTAAAAACTCTACCAGTGCTGGTCTTTCATTTAGGACCCCCCCCCTATTTCTTTCTCTTTGCCTATACTCTAACATCAATCCTTGAAAGGGAAAGCAATCTCTATCTTGCAGTCTAAATACATTTTTGGCATCTACCGTTTCTATTACCTTTCCCTTTCTAATTATTTGATCCCAATACCTTGGTTCCTTTTCCAGTTTTCTCCAATAAATTCCAGCCCTCTCTTAGCTGTTGTCTGTATCCCTAATTGCAGTCAACCTTATCGGCAGAATCTCCTTTCTTCATTCCCGTGTCATCGTAGTTCTTAGAATACTTTCTGCTACTTTATGAATATAACATTCTTTATGATTATTTGTTATTCTCCTTAAAGGTCTGCATGCAAAATCCCAGTCACTCCTTGTTTCTTGAGCTTTTCCCCTTTTTCATCATTATCACCCCTTTCCACTTTTAATTATAATTTTCTGTTTGTGCTATGTATAGGAGCTTTAACCGTGTTAGTCTGAAACACCCCTTCAAATCGTGTAATCCCAATCTGCCTTGTTCTGTTGGAAGAGTCAGTTTATCAGGGTCTATATTATTTTCTTGAAGACTGACAATATCGAAGCTGATATTGTTGGCATGAGAACAGCAAAAGTGCAGAACATCGAACGGTTAAACGGAAATCTCCAAAAGGAGAGATTTCCATTTACTTCAATGTAGTGTGGTCTCAGAGTTGGTATATTCAAGTAGCAGGGGTGTGGGGGGCACAACCCCCCACATGGGGGTACAGGGGGGGGCTTGCCCCCCTACCTACACCCTTTAGTTTTTCTTTTTTTGTTTTGAATATATTTTTATAAACATTCAAAGTTTTAATAGTTCACTCACTAAAGGTCAGTGATTCGAACTATTAAACTTTCGGTGATCTAATATAGACCCGTTTATCACACTTGACTCCTGCCATCCTCCCCTCTCAGGTAAAAAGCCTTCAACTCTTTATTAATTGCTATCTACAACTTCTCCTCTGGTTGATAAAAATATGGCTGATCTGTGTATAAGACTAAAGGGACTAAAAACGTTTTAACTGCTTGTATCTTACTATCGATATCTATATACAGAGCTTCCATTTTTTCTGTTTTTGTATTATCTTTTGTTTAGTCTCTTTCCACATATCCTTAGCTGCCATATTGAAATCATTTTTAATCCATACTACTAAATACTTCATTTTATCATGCCCCCATAAATATGGATATTGCTGAACCAATTCTTGTCTGGGTACATAATTTACAACTATTGCCTTTGTTTTAGCTTCATTAATTTTGTACCCTGAAAAGATTTGAAACTGTCTCAAAATGTTCCACAACACTGTAAAGTCCTTTTCTGGTTTTGTCAGGTATAAAATAATATAATTTGCAAATACAGCCAGCTTTTTTGACTACCATAATAATGATATCCTTGGATTTCTGAGTCCCTTATTTTCTTTGTTAGTGGTTCTAAATATAATGCAAATAACAAATGGAAGAGAGGATACCCCTGCCTGGTTCCTGTGCTCAAGCAGAAATTATCAGAGAGGACCCCAACCACTTTAATTTTTCCACTGATTCCTCCTATATCCTCCTAATCAACCTTATAATTTTATCAGAGACTGCAAATGCTTCTATTGCCCTGCTCATAAAGTCCCGGCTTACTCTGTCAAATGCTTTCTCTGCGTCAAGACCCAACAACAACAATGGTATTTTCTTCCCTCTGGATCATCAGGATTATGTGAATGTTGTCAAATGTTTGGCATCAGTTTTCCATTCTTTTAGCCATTACAGACATAAACATTTTACCCTCTTTAGGTATTAGAGCTGCCATCATTTTCTTCCAGCATGTTGGTACTTCTCCTCCTCTTAAAATACAGCTAAACAAATCCTTCCAGATCTTTCTCATTTTTTTCCCTCCTATCTTCCAAACTTCTACAAAAATGCCATCTATTCCTGCAGACTTGCCTGTAGATTTTTTATACATCACCATTTTTATCTCATTTCCTCCTATCCTGTTAATAATTGAGGTTCATCTGCCTCTAACACTGGCATATTTAATTCTTCCATAAACATTTCCATTTGTACATTTTCTTGATTTCCACATTGCTTTGCTTTATACAGATGTTCATAGAATTTTGGAAAAAGTTCTAATACTTCTACATGATTGCTTGTTACTTACTTGTTACATGCTGTCTAAGCTTGGTGACAGCCCTTTTTTACTGTCTGTTGCCTGAGTCATTGTGTTAAAAGTTTTTGTGCTCTAGAGTTATTATCAAAAACAGTTGCTTAACAGCAATCTTTCTAAACTCATGCATATTATTGAGGTAATCCCTTATTTTCTGTTTAGCATTCTGCATTTGCTCCTTTTTTTGTTCTGTGGGATTTCCCCTATTTTGCAATATTTTAATATTTGTCAGTCCCTCTAAATAATTCTTGTTGCTTCTTAACCATATCGCCCTTTCTTTTTGCTTTATTTAAAGCCCTCAAAAATGCAAAACAAAACAAAAACAAGCACACCTCCTAAAACCTATTAACAATAACACACAAAACTATGTACATCTTCAAATATTGAAGTTTTACCCTCCTAACAGAAACAAATGTTCCAAAGTAACAGCCACACATATAGGCTTGAGATAACCTAAAATAAAGGTTATCCATACTAAGATGCATGGTATAGCCTGTGCTTCTGCTAAGTGCTATCTGGATTTGTTTTATCATTATAGCTCTCTCAGCTGGGAAAACATTTGAATTCTTTCAGAAAACATTTTCTCCAGGCCATTTCTCTATCAGATTGTCTCCTAGAGACATGAAAACCAGACACAAAACTGCCAAGCATACATTTGTTTACTAGAAAAAAAGCCATATATTATACATTCTTTTTCATTTACTTGCTTTCTCTTAAAACTTGCTACTAGATTATGTTAAGTGTCTTAACCCAGTCACTCCCCTATGCAAAAATGAGAAAAAGCACATTAATCTTTCTTTTGTTATGCTTTTTAAGACAGATTTTCCTTCTTTCTTTTTTTTTACACTGCAGTGTCTACATTTCTTAAAAGTGAACAAAGAGAAAGAGAAAAGAAGGGAGAAAAGAAAAACAGGAACACTTATTTGCATTAGTATCCCCATTACACTTAAATAACTGAAAAAACGTTAATGTATGGAAAGAAAATCATCCACTATTAAAATGGTACCATTGAGAAAAAAATTGTTTTAGTTACAGTTAATGTTCTCCCACCTCTTCCCCTCTCCTGAGTATTTTCCGAACATTAATGACATGAAGTAGGGTATATGCTTTAGAGTCCCCTACATGTTTAACAAAGTCCAAGAAAGTCCAATATTTCCAGATTTTCTTGCTATGTCTTGTTTCACAAATATAATATTGCTTTGTAACCCCAACATTTGTCAGTTTCCATATTACTGGTTTTATTCTCTGAAGATTATGGCAAGAAGTAGAGCATATGCTTTAGAGTCCCTTACTAGTTGAACAAAGTCCAAGAAAGTCCAATATTTCCAGACTTTCTTGTTATGTCATGTTTCACAAATATAATTATTGCTTTGTAATCCTACATTTATCAATTTCCAAGTTACTGGTTTTATTCATGTTCATCTCCATCTCCATCTTCCAAATTCTGTCTATGC
>NC_056743.1:882996636-883129136 GCF_019279795.1 Protopterus annectens | reverse complement strand
GGCAATGAGATGTGCCAAATAGAAGGACGTTCTGACCACAGTGGCAATGTGGTGGTCGAAGGAGAGGTTGCTGTCAACCTGTGTCCCCAGATCTCTTATAATGCCTTCAGTATTCAGTGGTAATTAGTGGGAACTGAGTTTTTCCCAAAGGGGATGACGATACATTTTTTGGCATTAAGCTTAAGGCCATGGTTTTGACACCAGTCAATGGTCTCAGTGATGCCTTTCTGTAGGATGTTTACATCACTTGGGGAGTTAATAATGGCTCCCAGCTTGCAGTTGTCTGCAAACTTGATCAGCCAGAGTCCTACTGTGTTGGCCTGGACTTCTGAGAAGTAGTAGCCAAACAGGAGAGGACCCAGGACCGATCCCTGTGGGACTCCACTCATGACAGGTTGGTAGTCTAACTTGGAGTCTACTACTTTCACACTGTGGCTTCTATCTGTGAGCCAGTTTGCAACCCACCTAGTGATATATGGGTTGATGCCTAGTTTGGTGAGTTTATCAATAATTCCTGAGTGGGGAATGGTATCAAAGGCCTTGGTCAGATCAAGGTAGGCTGTATGAATTGCCTTGCCATCATCCACAGCTCTGGTGACTGACCCTCAAAGAAATCCACCAAGTTGAGCATGCCTGATCTACCTTTCACAAAATCAAACTGCATGGGATCTAGAGTTTGAAGATTCCTTGCATCCTTGTTAATTAGGTCCATGATGATGTGCTCCATAGCCTTACATATCAGACTTGTCAGGCTAATCGGGTGATAATTCCCAGGGTCTGTAGTCACTCCCCCTTTATGGAGAGGGATGACTGTAGCAGTGTGCCATTCAGTAGGGACAAAGCCTGAGATGAGGCTGTGATTGAACAGGGAACACAGATGTGGTGCCAGTTCACTTTGTAGTTCATGTAGAACACATCCAGGGATATTGTTGGGTCCCATGGAAGCTGTAGTCTTGGCCTTGGACAATGCAGCTTTAAACTGTGCTGCAGTAATGCTGGGTGCCTGGCATTCCTCCGGTATTGTGATTGTTCCTTTAGAGGGGAGAGAGGGGTAAAGTTGGCACTGAATCTGTCGGCCAGTATGTTGGCAATATCTGTTGGCTCAGTATAGGAGTTACCACTGTGCAGTAACTCAGAGCAAACCTGAGTATTGCCATGGAGATTTTTGATATAACTATAGAAGGCTTTGTGGTTCTTTTTAGAGTCTGCTGCCATTCTGCCTTCTTAGCTGGCTTTAGCAGTTTTGATGAGGGATCTCAACTTTTTGTTGAGACTAATAAGGGAGTTCTTCCACTCTTGGGACTTCACCTTTTTCTGCAACAGTTTCTTCCTTCTGTTGTAGAGTTTATTCGTGGCAGGGAACCACCAGATTGGCTTCCTTTCTTGGAGGAGAGCATCTTTGTTCTGTTGGGTATGGCTAGTTCCATGCATTTATGCACATTTGTACAGTGCATTGGTGTATGATTCGGCAGTCATGCATCTATATTCCATTGACATGGATCCTAATTTTAGGAGCCCAAAGTCAGCTTTGGAGAAGTTTTTCATGGTGGTTACCTTTGCGGGGGGTGTGGGTGAGATGTTGATTTCCCTGGTGATTAGTTTGTAGTCGGATCTATTGGTGTATATACTATTGGTGTAGAGCAACGGTTACCCGTGTTAATAACAACTAGGTTAAGGATGTTGCTTCCTCTAGTGGGGGTAAGAATGAGCTGATCCAGGGCACTGGAACTGATGAATTCCAGGAAGCGTTGGGCCAGTGTATTGGTGCATGAGAAGTTTTCCCAGTTGATGGAGGGGTAGTTGAAGTCACCTAGTATGAGAGTGTTGGGTTGGACCCTAATAGTTTCCAAGGCACTTAAGAATGTGGTGTAAGACTTGGGACATGGTTGGGGACCTATAGCAGGTTACAACCTAAATCTCCATCATACCCAATGTTCGTTGTACCTAAGTATCTCAAATGCATTATGCTGGGCTACTAGTCTGGAGGTGTCCATATCCTTTATGAATATGGAGACATCACCACCTTTGGAGCTTCGGTCCATGTTCTGGGGCAGAAAGGTGTGGAATGAGTTATAGCCTGGTACTGCAGGGGTGCTTTCTGCTGTTTTAAACCAGGTCTCCGTTACAGGGCAAATGTTGATGTTCTTCATTTTGTGGAGTGCTTCAAACAAGTGTATCTTGAGATTTAGACTTCTAGTATTGAGCAGCATGACACTCAGATTGCATTTATTTATAGCTGTTATGGTGGTAATTTGGACTTTGCAACATCACTTAAAAAAGGTACTATAGGGGTGGCAAGAGCCTTAGCCAGTATCTGGAAACCCAGGAGTGACATATGCAGGCCATCTCTGGCAAAGCATCGAGATCTGTCAATCATGACATCCCAAGCAGATAGATACTGTATCCCCTTCGAATGACACCAGAAACTTAGCCAATTGTTGAAGTCAATAATTTTCTGCTTGTACTGTGGTATCATTATGGGGGATGGTAGGATGCTGCTCAGGGCTAGGGTTATACCTCCCTGGGCAACATAATCTGAGAACTCCTTCATGTCTCTTTTCATGTAGTCCAGGGAGGTGCACCTCAGGTCATTCACACCCACATGGACCATGACAGAGTAATATTTGTACTTGTTGCGGAGTGCCCTGAGTGCACGTGTGTCAGATTCTGGGACCTGATAGGTGACGGTTACCTTCTCCTTATTCAACCTAGTGAGTGGGACATCAGTGTGCCTCACTATCGAGTCACCTATGATTAGTGTATTGGACAAACTGTTTTGTCTTAGGGTCTTAGGTTGAGGGGCACACTGTGTAGGTGAGCTATGTGTCTTGTGTTTTGTGTTGTGTTGCGGTGGTTGAGTGCCTTGGAGGTCTCTGCTGTTTGGGTAGATTTCTGTTGAGAGTCTCTGTGAAGGTGGGTGTGTGGTTTGTGTTTTTATGTGAGAGCTGTGATGGTGGGTGTTCTGGAGGGTTACGTATTGCATGTGATGTGGTGCAGGTGTTGACCTTCTCCTCTTGACCAGCTATTCCGTTCTTGGCTTGAGAGTGCATGGCTTCCAATTTGTATATATAAGTGCATCTCTCACAAGTCTAAGTGTTGGGAGGTAAGAGGAGAGGGTTGTCTGTGTACATGAGGCAGTTTCTACACTGCCTCAGAATGCCCAAACTCATCAGGTTAATAGGAGAAAGCACAGGAAACTAACCTTTAGACATGCCAGGAGGGATGGTGATTATTACTAAGTACTGGAGCTGTTTCCTTATATATTTGTTTTACAGGAAAAATGTCACTCAAGGTCTCTGAGTCTATACAGAGCACTGCCAAACACTTGAGGGGAAACTAATACACAGACCCTGAAAATTTAAGGATGAAGTATTTAGGCAGATATTCTGAAGTTAGAAAAAAAATCAAGCTCAGATATTCTGAAGATAGAAAGAAATCAAGCAGTACTTAGTGAAAAATAAAGAATTAGCTTGTCAAGATTGACGAAAAGAGGGGAGAATGTGTATGATGTCATTCTTGTCCCACTTTTTGCTATTTAAATATCACTATGTGCATTTAGTTAATTTGCACTCATGAAACTCCTTACAGGAAGAAAAGCTGGTCTGCTGCCGGTTCATTGATGATGGTGGTACCCTAATAAATTTGGTTCTACTACACAGCATGGTCTTTTGGAAAGTATTTATTTAATCTACATGTACATCATCTTTTGGAAGTTCTGTGTACCACTGTGGTTGTCTGTTATATATAAATGAGAGAATATTATATACTTGTGTGTGTGTATGTGTGTGTGTGTGTGTATATATATATATATATATATATATATATATATATATATATATAGACACACACACACATACATGTGAGAGAGAGTGTGTGTGTGTGTGTGTGTGTGTGTGTGTGTGTGTGTATATATATATATATATATATATATATATATATATATGTGTGTGTGTGTGTGTGTGTGTGTGTGTGTGCGCGCCCACAGACAATAGAGGTAACAAGACCAAAATATCAACATTTTATTAATTTTGATAAGAAGCATGCAAACAATGTATGCTTACAGTATCTATTTATGTTATGATGAACATACAATACAAAAACAAAATAGCCAGCACCAAGGTGTAAAAAAAGTATATAACCTTTAATATAAAGCTATCACAAACAGACCTGTTTCGGCATTTATTTCAAGCCTTCCTCAGTGTGAACATACAATACACACATTATACGTATATGCCTACAGTATGTTAACATTTACATTATGCATAGTTGTTCTAGAGATATATGCATGTGAATACACCTTGCAGGCATATGCATGGTAAACACCATCAACACATACTAAAACACCTGCACATCAGTTACAAAACAAATATTAACAGATAAACACAAGTCTTGTTGGGCTGAGATGTGCATTTTGTAGAAATACACAACATACCATGTGAGGAGGATAAAAAATGTCTTACACTCAGACATTTCTATACACTCCATTCTATTTTGATAAATATGCTTCAACTTTTCAGAGTTTTGTTTTAGTGCACAGTTATGTGAAATACTACAGTTTGCATTACTTACAAGTTTCATATGCACAGAATGTTCTGAAATCACATTCAGTTCAGCTGGTGCAGTTGTAACATTCAGGGTAACAAGACTGTTTAGCAGGTGTTCAGAGATGAGGTGCATAACCAGTGATATGCACAGCATGCCTTAACTGCACATCATAATATTGTAGCACTCCAGGAAATGCATTCCTCATGCTGGGCAATATTTTGGAACTGCCATTTTATTCATTAGTAATGTTAGTGACTCAGATACTTGGCAATTACAGCATTTGCATCATGGAGCCTTGTGCGTCTTCTGCTCTTATCTGAGAGAGAGATATATAATGTTGTACTTCATACCATGGTACTCACTTCACCTGTTAGGTCAGTGTATGGACTCTTTTCTGAAAATCAATGCATGGGAGGATCTAGCCACTGACCTATTCTGGCTGATGAGGATCCTTCACATGGGGGTTCAGGTGCACCAGAGATTCAATGATCTGGAGCAGGAAGTGTCTCTTTGATTTGTGCCAGGAAGCAGCTGGCAGAAGACTGTTTCACAAGGATTCAGTAAATGTGAAGCTATAATCATATATATGTATATTTGTGTTTACCTTATTCATGATTGTGCAAAATACATTATTCTACTGCATCTTTGTGCACTCAGGGATTTTGAATTATACGTGTCTTTCTCTCTATACCCCAGTCAAATGCAGGTCTGTGTGCATGTGTGCAGTCTGTTGGAGATGTTTATTTTTCTTAGAGCAAATAAACCAAGTGAATGTGTTTGAACATGTACAGGTGAAGGTAAGGAGTTGGGGCATACAGCCATTGTTGATGTGGTGTATGCGGAGGTGGGGTGGCATTGTATTCTTAGGTTGACATGAAAGAGGAGTGGGCAAAGACAGCTATGTTTTCAGGGTACTGATGTAGTGCATCAATAATATTCACAGGTAGAGGCACAACAGTTAAAACAAGGCAGGTCCAAAAAAGAGGTTAACACTGACCCTGTTTGTACTTAGCTCATTGGGACTCCATCGATAGATACAGCTGGAATAGTTCTGTCCGTCCCACATATGAATAATGTGACTTATGCTGACTATAATACATACACCTTTCTATAGGTTGGTGCATACTGTTTATGGTCAGATGCCCTGTTGCAAAACAGCTTGTGTTCATCTTAGAAATGACTGACTCCAGTATGAGAGATTATAAAGGTGCAATTGCTAGCTTTTTTCATAATACACTGAAGGTGAAACACCCCATTACTTTCCCCTTTCCTGAGGCACTGTGGCCTCAAGACTGGCATTTGTAAGCAACCAGGGTGTAGGTTGTGCAGGCTGGTATTTATAAGTAACTGAGGTGTGGGGTGTGCAGCACCCCACATTTGGAGATACAGGGGGATCTTGTTCCCTAGCAGAAATGCTTTTTATTTGCAGTCTTTTCATTTCAAATATTCTTCACATTCAAGTGTTTTTTCCCATAGTGATTACAGTTTGACAGTTGATCACAAAAGTGTGGAACTCTTGTCAAGACGTCATGCTGGTATGTGCTAGTATTGCTAGTGTTTTGATGGTGTTAGTACTACTGATTTTGGAGGGGATGTTCATAACTGAACTGTGTTATGTCAGTAATGTCCTGAAAAGCATGTGTTTGCAATGCTTTAGCTTCTGTAATCTTTTATACTTAATTGTTGTGTATATGGTCCGTATGCCTGAAATCTCATTAAAACTAACATACAATCTTTCAAGCACTTGGCACTATGAAGGGTGCAAGTATAGGAGGTTCTCATACTGTTCTGTACATAGTGGACAGTCTGAGGACAAGTGCTACTGTCAGGCAATAAATATGTTTATCCAAAAAAAGCTTTTACTGTGATGGCAATGTGCCTAGGGTTATGTATATGTAGTTACATATGCAGCGTTGAGGTCTGGTCACTATCGTTGTACAAATATATGCTGGGAAATGTAACATTATGACTAATGCACTGGAGATAGCTGCAGCGTCTGGCCAGTCAATGTGGTGTGCTTCTGGATATGATATTCTAATGCTACCCTTGCTGTTCCTCTTATCATGCTGCACTGACAAGTTTCTGTTTTTGTTTCAGAATTTCCCTTTCTATATAGTTCACAGGAATGAGACAACCACAAAGAAGGAGGGTGAGGTCAGTTATCAGGGGAGTCAGGAGGCTCCTGACATTCCAAGGACTGAAGACCTCATGGGGTAATTTCCATGCATCCAAGAGATATGGGTTTTAATCCTTGGAATGGGCCAGCTGAGAAAGGAGATGGATCAACCAGTCACGGATAACATTTGTTTGCTACTGGCCGCTAGAATGACTGAAGTCACTGAAGTGGCAGCTCCTCCGGTGATACAAAGTTGCATGTGGTCCCAGGTCTTCAGGAATCAGTATTTAGGCCTACTGACATCTGGCCAGGACCTAGTAGTCCAGCTGCATAGCATTTACACCATCAGTGCACTGAATGCTCAATTTAAACAGCAACTAGCATACCTCCCCATCCATGGTCACTGCTGATATGGACATTCATGTGTTAAATTAACTAAACATTAGCAATATATGTTTATCATCTGTTAAATTAACTAAATATTAGCAATATATGTTTATCATGTGTTAACTAACTATTAACAATATATGTTTATCATGTGTTAAATTAACTAAATATTAGCAATATGTGTTTATCATGTGTTAAATTAACTAAATATTAGCAATATATGTTTATCATGTGTTAACTAAATATTAGCAATATATGTTTATCATGTGTTAAATTAACTAAATATTAGCAATATATGTTTATCATCTGTTAAATTAACTAAATATTAGCAATATATGTTTATCATGTGTTAACTAAATATTAGCAATATATGTTTACCATGTGTTAAATTAACTAAATATTAGCAATACATGTTTACCATGTGTTAAATTAACTAAATATTAGCAATATATGTTTATCATCTGTTAAATTAACTAAATATTAGCAATATATGTTTATCATGTGTTAACTAAATATTAACAATATATGTTTACCATGTGTTAAATTAACTAAATATTAGCAATATATGTTTATCATGTGTTAACTAAATATTAACAATATATGTTTATCGTGTTAAATTAACTAAATATTAGCAATATATGTTTATCATGTGTTAACTAAATATTAGCAATATATGTTTATCATGTGTTAAATTAACTAAATATTAGCAATATATGTTTATCATATGTTAAATTAACTAAATATTAGCAATATATGTTTATCATGTGTTAAATTAACTAAATATTAGCAATACATGTTTATCATGTGTTAACTAAATATTAGCAATATATGTTTATTATGTATTAACTAAATATTAGTAATATATGTTTATCATGTGTTAAATTAACTAAATATTAGCAATATATGTTTATCATGTGTTAAATTAACTAAATATTACCAATATATGTTTATCATGTTAAATTAACTAAATATTACCAATATATGTTTACGACATACAATAAAAGATCTGGCATACTAAACCATAGAACATTTACCATTTCTGTGTGTAGTTCCTATGAGTCACATTTTGTACACATTGAATCACACATACTAATATTATGTACTCATAAATGGTCTCCCAAAACACCATTAGTGAGTAACTTTACAGCCTTCTTTACACTGCAGATATATAGAATGAGTCACCCATCTTATATGGATGCATTCCTATACATATGCATTCTCAATGAGCATGTCCACTCCTTTTGTGTTCTTGCTAACTCCTGATTTGTTTATTTTTCTTCACCTCCCAATGCATCCATCACTTTTCTATATGGTCTTATCCCTTCTAACCTCTTCTCACTTGTATCATGACCGTCTGTGTTTGCACTGTCTGTTGTGATCACTTACACAACTTGCACCTTTTGCTTATTGCCAGTACCTTTCTGCTCTGCATTCTTAAAAATGAGGTTTCACCCCAACATGCATGCTTCCTTGCATCTGCATCTCTCATACCCACAAGCTTTCCTTTGTCTTGCTCCTCTGCTTGCTTTTCCACATCCCCTTTCTGATCTCCTCTCACCTGTGTTGCAGTGGACTCTGCTTGTTTACTGCAATCCCCACACAATTCATCATCTGGTACTACTGTAATAGTTTTTACACTTACTGTGTCTTCTTCTCTACCCGTTATGACTATCTGCAGAGCCACAACAGCATTGTTTTAAGGTATGCAGGGATGCACATCATAGTCACATATATTTGCACACGTTGCCATTGGATCAAAAATACACAGTCTGATTACTGTACAAGTATTTCTCAAGATAGTATACAATACTTTCCTAATAAGGGGACTTGCGTGTATAGTGAGATTTTTCAAGTACTGTATTTCTGAAAGATGCATTGCTGCTTGCTTCCCTTTCTCCTTCTATAGTGGTACTTCATTAGTGAACTGGTATAAAATAGAAGCATGTGCGCGTACACACACACACACACACACACACACACACACACACACACACACACACACACACACACATGATTCTCAGCACAGTGTTGTGATTTTTTTTTTATCAGAAAAGGCCCATCTGGTTTGCTACCACACTCTTTTGGAAACCAGACAACTGTCTCTTCTAGTAAGTTGTGAATAAAAATGTACAAGTTTCTGTAGCACAAGTAATTGGAGGCAAGTTTGTCTAAACATAAGTTCTGTATGAGCTTAGCCAATAGCATCTACTCTGTTAACATGAGTGAGCTCATGCAACAAGTTTAGAATTCTAATGACGCAAAGATGATAATTCAGTTCTGCAACTGGAGTAAGTCAACCTATTCACTGTTAAGTTCCTGAAAAAAATCTAGACATGTGTAAGGAAGTTATTAATATATTAGCTGGTCTTAAATGGGCAGCAAGAGACAATTTGCTTCCAGTCGATTTTTGTTTCTCGAACTTCACTGTTCATTACAGCAAAACAGTGGCGTGCTGCAAGATACTAAAGACTAACGTGCCTGGTAATTCAGCAATATTACATATAGTGCTTTTTTTTTTTTTCTTTTTAGTTCTATGGTTTTATTTAGTTCAGAGCATTTCTTGCATGCAAATGCTTTTGCCATTTAGAAACTGATTATGGGAGATTCCCCACCATCCTGAGCTGATGTACAAGCATGCCCTAGCTACTTACAGGTCCCCTTCCAGGATGACAAACACCCACTTTCTACAAATGTCTGAGCCTGTCATAGATAGATCACTGTGGTCTGGAGAATACTGTTCCCACCATGCATGGCAGTCGTCTACATTGCTACTTTTATACTGATTATTTGTGCATCTGGCATAATAAAGCGTCCCTAAAAGATGTTGTAGCAGCTGTTTGAATGCACTTAAAAGTTAATCCATTGAGGGCTTTCATACGGTACTGTTGTCCAGTAACCAAAATTACTACTGTGATCCTTCATAGTACTGAATGCAATTTTTAAATGCAACTCTTCTGGCAAAAAATACCAAAGATGGACACACTGATTCAAGTGGAAACTCACCTTGGACACAGAATCTATGCTTCTGTTTTACAGCCAACACCTCTTGTTATTTTAAGATGTTCTCTGCTTTACAGTAACTTTGGCTAACCTGCCTTAGTAATGATGAGCACTTATCCAACAAGTGCAACTGAACAATTATATACACAGGCTCCCACAAAGCCGACTTCTACTGGCACAAGGTAATAGGCAAGTGATTAGATGTGCTTATTTGTAGTAATAGGTAGTTTCATCAGATATGACATCACTTGGCTTACATGGATAAGCTGTACATCTGTATAGACTGGAGTGATCAGTTGGCACAGGAGGGTAAAATATATAAGACAGCTGGGCTGGCAACTAGATTAAAAAAGATCTGTGCCACTGGCTCAGAAAGGTTTTATGTACAAGATAGTGGACAACTGGATCACTTGGTTCTACGCAGAAGGTGATGGACAAATATGTGTAATGGGTTCTGTGCAGGAGACAATGGTAAGCTGGCTCAGGAAGGTTCTATATTTGAAACCATGGGAAGTTGAGTCAGAAGAGTAGAAGGTACAAAACAGTGGACAACTTGCTAAAAAGAGTATCAGGCAGCATGCTGATAACTGGGAAGAGTTCTGAGTCTATGACAGGGGGCACCTTGCTCAGAAAGGAGAGGTGTACAAGATGGTGGCATCTGTCACATAAGGTATCTGCTAGGCAGAAGCAGCTAATTCAGAAATGTTCAATTATAAATCATTGGACAGTTAGCTTATAATACAGCAGGTGACATACTCAAAACTTTCTGTGCATAACAGTAGCTAGCTCAGAAGACTGCATATAATTCAGAGAGAAGATCAAATTTCTCAAAAGAGTGTATGCACAACAGACTACCTAAACATTTCCAGAACAAGCAGAGTAGGGCAGTCATGCTTAGCATTCAAACAATAGCATTTTTTTTAAGTTTTAGACTGGATACTAAGCTGTCTAGAAATAACTGTGACAGCAGATACTCTGATCAAAAGAGCAGTGCATGGGAAAGCCAGTTGCTGATTCAGGAGGTTTCTGTGTAGAACATTTTCTGGTGATATGCCATTTAATTTGGAAGAGGAAAACTCCATAAAAGTACTACAACTGTTTGTCTTACATTTTCTTAATTAAACCATCTCTGCAGCTGACCAAGTTGCATTCCAGAGTTGGGAAGAAAAGAAGAAAAAGCAGGCAGAGTAAGCCAGGATGCGATCCAGAATATTACCTTCCTTACCTGTAAATGTGTTATAAAGGAAAAAGGCGGTATGACATGACTCCAGGTGTGGAGAGGATGCAGCATGCACAAAAGTATGCACTGGTACCTTCTGACATGAGAACAGAATTTTCTCTATGGTGTTAACCATGAAGTCTTCTGCAAACAGCATGCATATCATGTATCTTCCCCCAAGATGGGTACAGCAAAACTGCTACTGAAATACTGAGCTCAAAATACATCTTGAAATACATCTCAGTGAGTAAAGGAAATAAGGTACCTCACTAAGACTGACCTTGTTAACTTAAGTTTCATTGCCCTTTGAACAGCAATGTGACAGCGGTTAAGATATCTGCTTCTCTGCTCCAGAGTCTGGGGTTCAATCTTGACCTCCAGTTACTGTCTTGTATGGCGTTCACATTGTCCCTGTGTCTGCTGCATGGGTTTTCTCAGTGTACTCCAGTTTCTTCCCACTTACTAGAAGCAAATGGCTACTCTAAACTGTTCAGATATGTTAGATTTACCCTTGTCATTGTGGGCAGTGCTGTGGCTCAAAAAAGACCATAATGATCATTTTACTTACCTGATTAAGGTATACATTCATTTGTTTGTACGGAGGTTTTACGATTCAACAATGTGCAAAAGTACAACCTCCAGATCTCCGAAATTACCAAAAAAAAAAAAGGTGCGACTTTCAAATGTGCGAATGCACACTGGCATTTGCTCATTCGAAGTCACCATTTTGGGTGCAGATCGCACTATAGCGGGGATTGGGAAATGAATCCTTCCCTCACTGTAGTGCGATCTCGAAGTTTGTATATTAAAGTATACATGGCCCACATAGGGGGTGCAGGGGGGCTTGCCCCCATGCATAGCACTGTATGTAACTTTTTTTATTTAAATAATGGTTGAATCTCATTATCGAGATTACCATTTTCGAAATTTTAAAGTCACACAACCATACAACTGCCAAAATGTGTTTCGGACAAATGAATGTATACCCTGATTAACAAATGAGTAAATTAAATTAAATTGTACTATATAATTCTCACAACGTACCTTAACTAGAACATACACATGGGTCATCAATTTAAGTAGACACTTTATGTTCACCTGAAGACTTCAAGTATTTTAAAATAACATAAATCAGTTGACCAAACATCCTACAGAGATGTAGTACACAAACATTTGCATGCAGTGATCTGTTTTGAAATAGTCCTCCCCAGTTGTACAGTTTGAGGATTTCTGTGGGCTACCTGTAAACTCTGCCAGCAGGAAGAGACAGATATCATACAGTCTCATTCTTTATCTAAATATGACAGGACAACAATAAATGAAGTTGTGGTAAATGAATAGTTCTCCTACAATAGGTATATTTAGTTTGTTAGTTTTCTTACTTGGTTCCTTTTTGAAGGTAAAGCCCAAGGAAGTTTAGTGCTTGTTAGGATAACAGTAAGGAGTATCACAGAGAATACAGTAAAGCAGGGACTGTGCCTTATTAACAAACATTTTTTCAGCCTGGAATTGATTCTTCTCACTCTCAATAATCTGATTTTTATCAACTTTTTTAGGTTTATCTTATGACAAAGTGGATTGACATATGTAGCAACAGATGCTATTTTCTCCCACTAGTTTACAGAGAGGATATTCTGTGTTGAAGTGAGTTTTGTATGGTAGCCTGCACATGCCACTCACTGGTGTGTCAGACACATTCATACTGGTGCAACTAGTCAAACTAGCTGAGTTGCTGAATGCCAGAAATGCTAGTTACACCAATATGAATGTGTCTGACACACCAGGGAGAGGCATGTGCAGGCTACCATACAAAACTCACTTCAACACAGAACATCTTCTCTGTAAGCTAATGGGAGAAAATAGTGTCACAAAATATAAACACCCCCAACAGAGTGAATACCTCTCGGCTCACAAATATCAGAGTACGAATAAGTCCATATAAACCCGCTAAGAGGCAACCACAGCTCAACAGCAAATCCAGAATAAGAAACTATCCCCGGGATTCATGAAGCTTGCACCAGGCGCAGGCATAGCGTAGGCAGTATAATGCCAAATATGGCCATCGAGCGATTCAGGTACGATCCAATTCCACGTGCACTACCGGCGTACGCCAGATCTGCGCAGCCCCCGGCATAGGTAATGCTAATCACCCCATGTGCAGGGTTGCACCATGCAAATGAAGGCATATAGCGATTCATGCAGGCGTAGCGTAAGCCCACAGAAATGTAAACCAAAAAACACGGTTTACATTTTCCCAAACAGAACATCGGAGCTATAGAAGAGGGCCAGACCCAGGTATCACAACGTTAACATATGCCAATGGTGAAATACACAGCCAATGGCATAAGAAAAGATGCACAACACGTAAATAACAACATTTAATGTCATGTCCACAGTAACACACAGCACAACCACAGGGCATGTGTGCGGAAGCTGTAACATAAAGAAATAATATAAAAATGTCATAAAATTGCAACGTAATAGAAATCAGGTTTACAGCATAATACACAATGGTAGGCATGGAACACCACAACCAAGGTGCAAGGGTTGCTAAGGGCTTGCGATAGTGTTCGGCGCGGTAACTATGAATTAGTAGTCAATGTCATGCAAATGAGGCAGATAATACTAAATCGCAAATGTCCCGCCAGATGAAGGTTGTACCATACGGCGCAGTGGTATAACACCGATGAGTGGCTCAGAGGAGATACATGACATCAGCAGAGGGGTGTGCCACCATAGCAGTAAGCACATTGGAGCATTGCAAATCTAGCCTGTCCATTGCTAAGCAAAGCTGCAGAACAGGGGTGGGGAGGAATCGTTTAGCTGAGAGCACACATGGTGCCCAAAAGCGCATGTGTACGAGGATGAAAACATGCCCGAAACCCAGTAATCGGACGCAAGCGCTGCAAACAATAGCAGAAACAGGAAGGTCAGGGGAAGAAAAGAAGGAAATGCAGAAGTAGGGTAATTGGAGTACTAATGAGCAATCAACACCAATCAACCCACGAAGGCCAATCGACGGCAGCTGACAAGTCTGCTTGCAGAAACCTGCAAAACAGGATAGGAGAGGCATTTGAATGCAAAGAAAGGAGGGGAGGTATTGGATTGCAAAGACAGGAGACTTGACACAGCAGAACAAAGCAAACCGACAGCAGACTGGCAGTAGCACACATAACGCAAGATACGCCAGGTCCAGGAAAGTACAAATGAAAGTAGGCTGCAGGATGCACGCCAGAAAATGGTAGGTGCAATGTGCAGAAATGTAAAGGGAAGGTCAAGAGGTAATCCACGGCAGGCAAATGTAATGCAACACCAAAGGCACCACAATAGTAGTTCCGGCAGTAAAACACATAAGATAACCTGTAGTTATGATCGTACATACACACCCTATGACATCATCAGTGTTCACAGCACAATAGTATAAAGTGTGAAAGCACCCAACACACACCTGTGTATTCCCAAACACCGCACCATAGGGGTAAACACACGGGGAACTTTTAAAATGTACATGTTGGGAGCTGCCATAGCTGTGATTCATCAGCATGTGTTAGAGACTGATGGTGTTGTGGAGGATGATGCCGACAACCACCGCAGGCCTCGGAGGAGAAGGAGAGTGTTCAGACCAAGGGTAACCTACCAGGGGCTACATGACCTGGAGATAGTAGAGCATTACAGGGTGGACAGGGACATCTTACAGCAAATAGTGGAGCTGTGCCGGCCACGCCTGAGAACCAGAAACAACAGAGGGGAACCCATCCCAGTGGACACGAAGGTATGTGTAAGCCTGCGAATACTAGCCACAGGTACCTTTCAAAGGCCAACTGGAGATATAATGGGTATCTCACAGGCATCAGCATCCAGGGTACTACACCAGTTCCTGGATGCCATGTTTCCACATGCCAATGAGCAGATATACTTCCCCAGAACTCAGGAGGAGTTGGCCAGCAATATTCGCCACTTCCACCGTGTGGCACAATACCCGGAGGTACTGGGTGCAATAGACTGCACGCACATACAAATCAAGTCACCAGCCAGTGAGCAGGGTAGGCGCTACATAAACTGCAAGGGATTCCACTCCATCAACTGCCAGGTCGTGTGCAATGCCCAGGGCATTATCATGGATGTGTGTGCTGGCAGCCCTGGAAGCAACCATGACTCCCATATCTGGCATGCCTCACAGCTGTATCAGGTATTTGTCAGGGGGGACATCCCACATGGCCATCTCATGGGGATGCTGGCTATGCACTGGAGCCGTGGATGATGACTCCCATCAGAAATGCACACACACCCATGCAAGAACGCCATAATGAGGCACACGCACAAACCAGAATCATCATAGAGCTTGTGTTCGGGATGCTGAAATCATGGTTCCGGTGCTTGGATACATCTGGTGGAGCCTTGCAGTACTCTCCAGGCATGTGTGCCCACATCGTCATAGTATGTGCCATGCTACATAATATGATCCTGCAGAAGCAGCTGCAGCAGGGACAAAATGGTGAAGGCCCTCATAGCCCACCACAATTGCCAAGGCCATTACAGACACAGAGGGATTCAGACCATGAGCACACTGTGCCAGCCCCAGTAGGCAGACGGAGGCATGCCCAATATGCCTACGCCTTGGCAAAGAGGGAACGTATAGCACATACTCTGACAGTGTAGGCCCCTACGGACTGACACCTCTCCACCTGCACACACAGTAAAATGGATGGCACACAAACATGACCACCTGTAAATTGTAATGTATAGGTGGCCCAATGTGTGACTTCTACATAGGCAGCCCTCAAACATTGTAAACACAACAGCCAGTGGAACACGGAATGCCAACACCTGAACAGTACATGAGTGTTACAGCATATGGTGGTGCTGTGTGCCTGTCACATTCCCCGCCAGATATATATATATATATATATATATATATATATATATATATATAGATATAGATATATAGATATATATATATATATATAGATATAAATATATATATATATATATATATATATATATATATATATATATATATGTACACATATGCATATATATAATACAGATAGAAAGGGCAATAGAGGGATCTATGGTGATATAGATGGATTCAGCGATATCTGCAAATATAATAGATAGTTCAACGACATTCATAACATCTTGGAGGTACAAATAAATAGGATACCGCCAACCATGGAATGTGTAACATACCGACATGCATAACCACGAGGCTGAAAGACCGATAGAACACAGTACCGGAACAGTACATCCACGAGTAATAGTATGATGATATGAAGGGACAGTTAGTCACCGCTGCCGGTGTCGCGGTCCACGTAGGTACTGTGTTCAACTGTGTCTGTGAGTGCCGTAGTCTGTGTAAGTGTGCGTTGAGGGTGCCGTGTGCATCTATGTGTGACTGTAATGTGTGTGTGTGTCCGCAACATGTGTTTGTTAGTGCCAAGTCAGAGGCAGATCAGTACGGTAGGTGTGGGTATAGCTAGCCGTAGGCATACGGTTACTACCTGTCCCACAGTAGGAGGGACAGCCCCACTCTGGGCAGGTGTGTCCTGACATAAAACAGTACAAAAGGCAAATGTCCGAGATGGTAGGACATAAATATGTCCCATATATAATGTAACAGTCGTATTTAATAGTTATGCCTGTATGTAAGAAACTTAAATGTTACATGCAATATGATAAGTAGCCAAAGTCACACAACAATAGGTATGTAGTGAGGATAAAAGTATGTGCTAACCTGTGTACTGACCATGGCTACGTGTTGGCCTGTAAACACCGCTTTGTGTCCCGCAAGTGTCCAACAATGACCATATGAAAAGGAGGCAACCCATGGCAAACAGGCTCTTTTAGCAACACAACCACAATGACTGCAAATATCTGGGACAGAAATACAAGGGATAGCTGTTACTTACACATATTCCCTGATATATTGCTGCAATTACGGAGGTATACAAGTAGCAAGCTCACCTGCAGACAATATAGAAACCAATTAACAACAGCCCAACGTACAATCCCGTAACATAAGTCAACTAACTGTTAGCTCTCTAATTAGGGACGGAGCCCTCACACATATATACGGATTATGTAGAAATGCAAGGCCCACAAACCTGTATATGTTACGTACAACCACCGACATCCCCCACACTAGAAACTAAAGCAATACAGACTGTAATAGCAGCACAAACATCCAGTCAGTCAATTACATCTGCAGAACCCTCAACATACCATGTGAGAGACACAATTAAAGGCGTCATGCAAAATTGCAAGCGTTGTATAATGGAACAAACAGCCATGTTACGGGTTTTGATTGCAATACTCCATTATCAGACGTTGGGATGACAGGTACACCCACATGTTGAACCAAATACTCTACCTGTCACACACAATCCACGGGGGACATGAATCCAAACAATACTTGTCTCCATGCATAGCAGTTGCAGTTACACATAACAAAACACAATACAGACCGTCTCCCCAAAGGTAGGGCAAATAGGCAACGCCCAAGTGGAGAATCCAATTATACCCCACTGTCACCGCGTAATTGGCGAATGGAGTAGCTGCACAGCTGATATGCAAGTAATTAGTCACTCAGGAACACCAATTGGTGGGATGAATCCACATGTTTCAGGTATCGACGTATATAAGGATGACTTGCCAGACATTCAAACTGTATGCTCATACCGAATAACAGTTGAAACACTTTGAGAGAGATAGAAACGAAACGCCGTAACGACAACAAGGTATGTAGAACACCCGATATGTAAGGTTATGTATAGCATGATCTGTATTAATTAGTTTTACTGTATGTATAGCCTGGTTTGCATTAATTAAACGTGTCCGCAATGCATAAAGTGGGGAAAGGTATTTATGTAGTGATGTCTTGCTGAGCATACTAATGCTTGTAGAAACTGTGCGTCCAGCATTGGGACACAAGGTACACAGCACAGACACCACAAGGGATGCTACATGAGGGCGTTAAACAGAACAATGCCATACAACTCGCCGTCAGTGATAGGGTATATCCAACAAGGACGTGCCATAGCAGGGGATAGTATATGTTGATATACTGTCACAGCACGCATGTGTATGGGCATATAACGTTAATGACATATGTAAGATGCTTCTGCTGTGCAAGTATGCTTTGCATTATGGGATACTATGTGAAATATGTCTAATGTATAGTATTATAGGTAGATATGACAGATATTCTACACAGCATAACAGGCATATCATGCATACCACAGGTATCGTCTATTGGTATGTACAATAACAGGATACATATGGCCTGTAGGTATGGGACATGGTAATAGCATGATAGCTAATCTAAATGGAAGGGCTACCAAGTAACCATGCACAAAGGACATGTAATAGCTTCACAGGTGCATAGTGGGGTACTATGCAATCTGGCAAGTCCATGTGTAAGCACAACTACAGTGTTCACACTAGTGGCACCTCTCTAGGGTAGTGTCCTGTGAACAGCAGAGCCAGGTGTCACCTGCACCTCTGCACAGTACAGCCACTGCAGTGATCCCAGGCCTACATGTGTCTCCCAACCACCAAGGGAGGTATCACATGAACAGTGCTACTGAGTGTCCCTGCGTGATGTACATAGGACTTATGTTCCACAGCATGGTGAGTGTCCGGTTTGGGAATGTAACCCAGAAGCACATCCCACTCATTGTGGCGTGTGTGCACATATCCATGAGCATGTTGCTCACAGTGGCCTCTGCTTATGTCGCGTATCAGGAGTATATCCAGCAATAATGTTGTGGACATGGGCCCTGTCTGATCAGCAGAGGTCACCCCTGAGTATGTAGTATGCAAATGTGTACAGATGTGGTGTCCGTAGACAGCCGCATATTTAAACTGTTGGAGCTCAGTAAATGTTATGGCGTGTTAATATTGTGGCATGTAAAGCTGTAGCTGTTGTGTAAGGTACACCCTAAATGGGGTGGTGTACCCTTGAATGTGTGTAGATGTCTTGAGTTCAGAGGTACAATGGGTGCCTATGTACCAGCTACTCACCCAGTACAGATAGGTGTGGCCACGTAGAAGGATATCCACGCCACAGTGGCAATACGGTAATCACAGGAGTGGGTGCGACATATGTGTGTACTGCAAACATGTACAATGTGATATGTATGTAGGGGACTACCATCCATGTGATAGTCAGTGGGTGAATGGTGTAATGCAAAGGTGATGTGCATGCACCTTGTGTCATGCAGCTTGATGCCATGATAGTCATATTATGTATCTGTCACAGTGACACCCATATGGTTGGAGTCAGTATCAGCTGGTGGAGCAATCATAGCACTTGGTATGTAGGGGTTTGAAAGCTAGGCAGGGAAAGTCCCCTGTGCTAGCCTGTTCTGCAGGGAAGCATATACTGAACATGAGGGGCCCTATGACTGAGGACCGTGGTATACCAAATGTACCTGACATGTAGTAGGTACTATGGTATGCTGGCCTCACTGTGTGTCCTGTCCATGAGCCACATAGCGTAACATCCTGAGACACAGGGTACGATGTGCAGGTGTATGTGTATGTTGTCAATACCAGAACGGGGAATGGTGCTGAAAGGCAATGAGAGGACAATGTAGGATGTGTGGACTCCCGTACCATCAGCACCTGCCCTGGTAACTGTATGAAAGGAGTCCACCATGTGTAGGGGCCATGCTCTGGCCTTAACGAGCCTAACCTGGGTGGCATCAGAGGACGGGAGCCAAACAATGTCTCTGTGAATGACGTCCTTGATGATGTGCCCCATAGCCATGCAGAACAGTCCAGTCAGGTGTGTAGAACTATAGTCCCACTCGTGCAATGCAGTGCCACCTGTGTGTAGTGTGATAAATGCTGCTGTGTGCCATTCAGGGGCTACAATGTCTGAGACAAGGCTATTACTGAATATGGTGGCCTAGTGGGGAGACATGTAATTCAGAGGTTGGTGGACATCACAGCCTGGGACATTGGAAGGTGACATGGGGCCAGTGTCCAAGGACATATAGAGTGTAGGTCAGTACTGTGTAGGTGTGACCACAGGGACACCACAATGTTCATGTATGGATTGCAGCCCTGTAGTGAGTGAGAGGGTGTAATGTCAGCATTGAATCCATCCTCCAGCATGCTGCCAACAACACCTGGGTCTGCAATGTTCCTGAGTGACTGTTGTATGTGACAGCAGATGTGGGTGTTGCCATCGAATACTGACATACCACCATAATGCCTGGTGGTACACCCCGGAATGTGTGGCAGTCATGTTTACGTAGCTAGTCCTGGAGTATGTGATGAGGGACCCTGTGGCCCCACCACGGCTGACCAGTGAGCCACCCCACATATGGGAATGTACACCACTGTGCAACAGCCTACACCTGTTGTTGTACATCATATGTCCATGGAACATGACCACCAGAGTGGCGCCTGTTATCTGGTGTGTACCATCATGGCTCTGTGTGGAATAGCATGATCCATGCAGTTGTGTACATGCTAATGAAGTGCACTGGGGTATGTGTCAGCATTTGTATGTGCATTGTCCATCTGCACGGGTGTCATGATGTTAACAACCGCTGTCAGCAGACGTCTGTAGTAGGTGTTGTAGTACACATGTACTGTGTATGCTGTGATGGGTGTGTTGCCGGGATGTGGCTAACAAGGTCGATTAGCATATGTTCGGAATCCACCAATGAGGGGATAACCCCACGTGTGTAACACCAGTCACATGGTGGTAGTGTTCATGCCAAGGGTAATGTAGGTCTTAGAGGTGGTGTGTATGGGTTGATCCAGCAGAGCGGAGGGTATGGCTCATGGATGTGTCGGTACATGAGTGGCTATCCCAGTGAAGTGTGGGGTAGTGTCAGTCACACATCAGTAGTAGCTGTCTGAAACCCACTGTCCACTATACCAACATTGAAGGTATGTTACCTGTGGGGTATGATGTTGACTCTGTCGCTTGTTACAATGTGTATAGTGGTCCCGGACACAGTTAGTTGCATGTGGAGCACCTCTGATGCATTGTGCTAAGTAACTTGCCAGGATGTGTGCAAAACATAGTGGGATATGGGAACCCCTCAGCTGTGGGTGTGCTGGTCCAGTTATGTGCCTGAAAGGTATGGTCTGTCTATAACCTGTCATTGCAGGTGTGCTCTGCAGAGCCTAGAGGCAGGTCCCAGTCACTGCAGAGATGTTTGAGTGGTGTATTATAAGGTGTGCCTTGCCTGCGTGCGTCACAGCGGAAGATGCAAGCATTGTGTCACATGACCCCATGTCATGCCTGCCAGTTACCGCCCTGCCAGTGACAGTTATTGGAAACTGTGCAAGACAGGCAGTATAGAAGCAGCAAGAGCCTTACATGTGAGCTGTACTCCCAGGGCTGACAGGTCCAAGTCATCTGTGCCATAGCATTGTGTTTGACCAAGACAGTCATAGCGGACAGATACCACATGCCTGTGGAATGACAATAGGAGCATAGGCAACTGTTGAAGTGACACAGTCGGTCATTGTACAGTGGTATCATGTCCGGACGAATGCAAAATGCTCCCCAGGGCTAGGCCCACACCCTCAGGGTTATAAGACTGGTGAGCTATTGCATGTCCCTGCACACGTAGTCTGTGAAGTGGCATCACAGGGCAGTCACACTAACATGGAGAATGACAGTCATATTGTACCTGGTGAGGTGTGGCATGGGTGCATAGGTTATGTTGCAGAAGCAGTTACCCGACAGCAAGATGTAAGCGACTAACGCCTTGTGTAGCCTGCTGTGTGGAAACTTGGGGAAAATCCCCCCTCAAAAGAAAAAGGGTAAAAAACCCCTGCCCCTTTTGAAGAAAGGGGGCCCAAGGTATTTAGGCCCCCTAAAAGAAAACACAAACCAGTAACAGGAAATCCCCAAATAACAACATTTTCAGCTTGGTGGTCTTTCCTTCAACCCCCTTTTAATTTAAAATTTTTTATAAATGTAATATTAAAAATTTATTTTTAATTTTTTTAAAAATATTTTTTTAATATTTTATGCTATTTATTTTACAATAAAAGGGCAATGGGGAAGGTAAATTGGGGTTTCGGGATATTCAAATATAATGTGTTAACACAAAACGGGAGGAAAAAAATAAAAATACCCCAACCAGGAATTGTAACTAAATGCAAAAATAAAACCAAAACAAGTGAAATACCCCCGGGTAAATATAGATAGAAGGGCATTAACCGCTGGGCCGGCCCACGATCGGTTTAACTTTCGGATCCGAGCTTGAACGGGGGGGCCGGGTGCATTATGGTGACGTAAGTGGTTTCCGCAACGGGTTGGCCGCAAGGAGTAAAAGGGGGTGATGAAAAGGGGGTTATACCCCCCCAAGTAAGGGAACCCCCCCCTTTCATTTCCACAAAAACAGTAAAAGGGGAAAAAGCCAGTTAGGCTAAATATGCCCATTTAATTAACAGCGTTTTTAAAGATGCCAGTAAAAACAAATTTAATGAAATTTAAAGTACCAAAGCCCCAAACAAAGGATGTGTGAGGAAAAAGATTTAATGTTATGAATCGGTTCCGTAAACCCCTTAAAGGAAACAAACCAAAAAAAAGGGGCAACCCGGGAAAAAAGGGTTTTTTTTTAACAAAAACAAGCTGCAAATAGGGCAGAAATACGGGATCCCCAATTTCCCCGAAAATTTAATTGGGGGTATACAAGAGGCTCAGAAAAAAGAAACCAAAAAAGGGCCCCCCCCAAAAACATGCATAATTTCTTCAATTGGGGACCCCAACCAAAGGTTTTGAGAAATGAACCCCAAAACCTTTTTTCCCCAAAACCACCGAATACACGAAACAAACAATACGCTGAAAAGCAAAACAAGTCAGAAAAGAGAATAAAATAGTAAGAAAAATTTAAACAAAAAATTTCACGGAAATAAACCGCCAGTTCGGGGTTTTTGAAAACCCCGTTAAGGCGGGGGGATAAAGGGAAAATTTAAACCAAATAACCTGACACACAACCAGGGGCAAAATCCAAACAATTTTTTCCCAGATCAGTTCAGAAAAAACAAAAAAATACGCCGTTCCCGGGGGGAAATAGGCAAAAAAGGGAGTAAAATTTACCCCACGCAGGGGGGGGGAAAGGCCACATGTATCGAATTACACTGGGAAACCTTGGTGGGATAATCCACACTATGGCATATGGTGTTCCAGCACAAAGTTTTATGAAAACAAAACACTGTGAAAAAAAAAAAAAGGGTAACAACGGATTAAAAGAATGTGGAGTTCATACTGTATTTTTATTTTTAGAGATGCCGGTTTGAAATTTAAACCCAAAAGAAAAAGGGGGGAAAGGATTTAAGGATTTTTCGGCTACTACCTTTAGAAATGCTACAGGGGAAAAAGGACCCCAACAGCAAAAGGGATGCACTGGGGGCGAAAAAAAAAAAACCATCAAGGGCGGGGGGAAACCAACAACCCCAAAGGGTTTTTTAAAAAAGGGAATGGGATTAACGAATACTTTTAAAGGTTTCCCCTTCGATGCTTTGCAAGGGGCATGGAAATATTTTTTAAGATTAAGGAGTTGCAGATATTCACCACTGGCAATCGAAAACGGTTCAGGGATTACAATAACAAAAAAGGGCCCGTAGGTATACTGAAAGTTTAACTAATCAAATGGGGGCCCCTTTCCAGCAAAAGGGAAATGTTGCTCACTGAAGTTATTTCATCTGGAAAGCCAGTGAAACAAATCAGGTTCCACATGGCCCCTTCTGGGTGTGCCTTGAACGGAGCCGGTGTCCCCTCCCTCGAAGACACCACCATGACCCATAATGGCCCCAAACCGGGGATCACATAAACGTGTTGAGTGCCCGGGTTGGTCTGGACTTTGTTAGCTGGTATTCCTTTTTGGGGAATTAAAGCCATCCCACTATTGTCGGGTGCAAAACCAAGTGGCCCATGGCCCGCTTTTTGGGAAGGATAACCACAAAATTTTTGGGCAGGGGCCCTGTCACCAGAGGCACCCCAAATTTAGTTGGCAGAGGGGCCTAAGCCCATATTTAAATTTTGGGCTCGTAAATTTTTTTTTTGGGGTAAATGAGGGGGAATACCCCCTAAATGGGGTGGTGCCCAATGTGTGTAATGCGGTTCAAGGTAAAGGGGCCATGACCGAAACCCAAAAATAGGGGGCTAAGGGATATGCCCGTGGCTCAGCCCCGGGATTAATATTTTATAAAATTAAATTATATTATTAATAATATTATATATTAATTTAATAAATATTATATTTGTATATTATATATAGTATATTATTATTTAAGTACCCCCTAGGGTTATATATAGTGGGGGCAATAGGATTGGTATTGGTTTTTAAAAGTAGGCAAAATTGTCAGCCTTTCCCGGAAGAAATAAAGAGGGGCCCATGATGGGACTTTATCCCAAAGCCTGAAGGTGGGACTAGGTATCGGTATGTTGTTGTATGAGAAAAGAAAACTCCGGCCGGGGAGTCGGTATGTGTTTTTGAATCCAGGGGGGAATGGTGCTAAAAGGCTGGGGACTGTAATGTGTGGTTCCCGCAACTGTGGTAATGAGAAAGGAGCCCAAGGTAGGGGATGTTTGGCCTTAACGCCCAAGGGGGTCACAGAGGAGGACCCCAAACTGCCGGTGGGCCCTTTAAATTTTCCCATGGGGGAAAGTCCAGTGGTTTGGAAAATATGTCCCTTTTAAGGGGTCCATTTTATTGGAAAAATGCTGTTTTGGTTTGGGGGGGTAAAATGTTGAAAAGGGCATTACAAATGGTGGTAGTGGGGAAAGAAATTCAATTGGGGGACAAAAGCCTGGGCTTAAGGGTCCCAGTGTCCCAGGACATATAAGGGAACGGGAGGTTAACAACACCACAATGCTGAATTTTGGGCCCCCCGATAAAGGGGGGAAATGTCACTTAACCATTCCGATTCCCAAAAACCCCGGGTTCAATTTTCCAGTACTGGATTGAACAATTTTTGCCCAACGAATCCACCATAATCCTTTGGGGGTACCCCCAATTTGGGCCATTTTTAGATTGGGGGATGGGGGGGAACCCTGTGGCCCCCCCACCGCCCATCCACCCAATAGGGAATTTACAACTGTAACAGCCACACCTTTTGTTTACATCTACCTAACATCCCAAAGAGGGCCTTTAGGGTTGAATCAGGCCCTTGTTAATGAACCACATTGTTACAGTTAAATGCATTATTTCAGCTTTGAGGGCAGTCCACCATGTTGAAAAACCCTGTCACACCTTTAAGGGTTGATCAATTACTTGTTCTTGATGGGGGTTTGGGGGTTCTAACAAATTAGCTTGGGGGAATCCCCAATGGGGGATAACCCCTGTGTGCCAATGGGGTAGTGTTATCCCAAGGGGTAATTGGGTCGGGGGGGTTTTGGGTTGATCCACGGGCAGGTATATAGGGATTGCGGACATACTACCCAGTGAATGTGGGGAGGAGTAACCACAAGTAGTTCAGGTGTCCATATAAACGGGGTATGTTACCGGGGGGTTGATTTATTGGTTTGAAAGTGATAAAGGGCCCACACAAGGATGTACACCCTATGCGTGTAAGTAACGCCAGGATGTGTGAAAACTGTAAGGGGAAACCCCCTACGGGGTGGTCCATTGGGTTGAAATATTTGTTTAAGTATTGCGGGTTTCTCAACCCTAAGGCACCCCAGCATCAAAGTTTGATTGATTAAAAGGGGTTCCGCCTGGTGCAAAGGGAAATGAAGCATTTTTTCCATGACCCCCAGTTCCGCGATGGTAGGGAAAACACAGTTAGGGGGAAAACTACTCCCAGCTAGGTAAAAAACCCATGTTTTGGGGTTGGGGTCCACACCCTGGGGAATGCTGGGCCCAATGAACCGGGCCCATTGAAGGGTTATGGGACATGTGCCCCCCCCGGGTTAAGGTTTAAATGCGGGGAAAATTTGGGGCATAAGGGGTACACTAAATGGGTGCAGATTTGTCCGGGGGGTGGGGCAGGGTCAAATTTTCAGAAAGTTCCCAAGAAATGTGAACCCGGGGGGGTGCAGTGTACTCCTAAGGCAATCTGGTGTTTTGTGAATGTTTAATCCATTGGCTGATTGGGGGCACACTGAGCGGGGGGCTTAACTGGGGTTGTTTTCCCAGTGGGGATCTGGGCGTAGTTGGGGGCGAGCCTTTGCCCAAATTTGGGGCCAGGGTGTGACTGGGACGTGATGGGGGGGGTTTTTAAAATTTTACCATCCCAAATGCTGTCGGGCAGCAGGGGGTGCGTTTCCCCCCCCAGATGGAATCCTGCCCCAAAGAGGAACATTGTTAATGGTAAAAAGGGGAAAAATGTGGAAATTAAAACTGGCCCGCTAACAGGGGGCTTTGAGGCAAAATGGCTTCTTTTAAAAAAAGAATTCCAAAAAATAGTTCCCACATTTGCCAGGTAGAAAAAATTTTACAACAATGTGTGTGACAAAATTCCCAAGTGGCCCTTTGGGGAAAATGCACCTTTGCCCCAAATGGGTTTTTAAAAATTCCCCCCACAGGCCAAATGCCCCCCAAGGTTGGGTTTTGGGGGGGAGCATTGAATTTCAGGAAAATTGTCATTCCCTGACCCCCTTTGCAGGCATACACTTGCGTTGGAATCCCGTTATCAAATTTTCCCAGGAATTGGAAGGGCAACATGCCTTCAAGGGGGGGGGCCATTTACCGGGGGGAAATTGTAATGGGGCTAAGTAATGTCTCATGAATGTAAAAGTTTGCAATCCCAGGCCCATAAAACGTGGGTTTGGAAATTCCCCAAAGTGGTAGCACATTTAGGGGGGCCCCGATATCCCGTGAGTTGGTGTGATGTCCTAACCCATTACATTAGTGAGCGTAAAAGGAAAACAGAAATTTTATTTATTTGGTAAGGGGGTGTTGTGGCCGTTGCAGACTAAATAAAATGAAAAGGTGAATGTGCAAAACCGTGCCAGTACATAAACGGGTTTAATGTGTTGTCCCCCCTTTGTCCCCATAACACAAAAAATTTTGGCTTTGGATGTGGTTAATGGTGCCTATCAGTTGCTGTGCAGTGTTGTAACCCAAAAATGGGTTGGGGGGAGGGTGTGCTATGGACAGTTGATGGATAAAAGCAGTGTACGCATAACCCCGACCCAAAAAAACCCACTGTGGTAACATTATACACGTGAAAGGGGATGGTGCCATGCCCCCCGCAGGTGTTTGGGCCCCCTTGGAGTTTTGGGTACCCAGTCTTTCGGGGTGCCATAGAGAGGGACACTGGGGCATATAACATTTGGGTGACCAAATTGGCACATTGAAAGGGGAAGGCAGCAGGGAGGGTCCCACCCTTCAAATCCCCTATTGCAGATGGTTACCTTCAAAGGAATTTGCTCCCAGTGGGGACATGCAATGTTACCTGTTATATGTTGTAGGCGAGTCCAATATGGATTGCCCCCGGGGGCAGTCCGTGCCTTTAAGGGACATTCCCCCTACCATGAACCCTTCCATGTGCACAGCTCCCTTTAACTGGTGGATGGGGGGTGATGTATATCAACAGGGTCTTTGGCACTACAGGGGGGAAAATGGTGCTGTTACACGGGAAACCTGGACATGCTAGGGGAAAACCATTGCAAGGGCCTCCCTTTCCCCATGTCCACATTGAAAAAGGGCGTCCGTGGAATTTTGGAACATTTGACATGCTGGAAATGAAATTGGCAAAACCTATTACATTCCATCTATGGTGTTTGCCTGTAACCTTACGGCTGTGCTGTGTTGTATGTGAATTAACACCGGTCAAAGCAGTCCGGGGACACATCAGGCTTTGGGAAGGTGAAAAAAGTCAGGCTAAAATGAAAAGGGACGCATTTACAGGGTTGCATGAAATGAGGTGCCAAATTTGGGTGTGATATCCAATGAAAAGGGGGTTTACATTGTGAAAACATCAGCATGTCGGGATATTTTTGAAAAAATGGCAATGAATGCAAAAAGATTCAGAGTATCCTGTAATTTGAAAGTGATGTACCATCTTTATGTTTACAGTTGCCCACCGCCCCCCAGCCCCAAGGGGATGATGCCTCAAACGAAAATTGTTTTTCAGATGTGCCAACATCCCGGGGGGGGTGACCTGTCAATCTGCGGGGGGTAAGGGGGGGTCCAAAACCGGAAAGAGGTCCAAACATGAGGGCCCTGTAGCATGAAAACAGCGTGATGCTCCCGGGAAACGGGGAAACAGGTGGGGGGCCAAACCCACCCCATCCAACCCCGAGGAGTATCCAGCGGGGCACCCGGGCCCCAAAACAAGTGACGGGGGTGGGCCCCAAACCAAATACCGGAGTTGCCTGGAACAGACGCACAACAAAATTCCCATTTTTGAGTGTCCACATTATTAAAGTCCTAGAAAGGTAGGGGCACAATGCAAATTACAATGTAGTTGTTTTAACATTGAATAACTTTTAACCAGGTAATGTGCACATGCACAGTGCAATGGGGTGCAACAGTCATATAATGTTAACGGTGTGTCCCCTTAACAGGACCCTGGGTCCCCAGCGGGGTGTTCCCCCTATCAGGATTTGGTGTCATTTCCTTTGGGGCCAGTTAAACTTCACATAGTTTGTTCCAGTACATTGCAGGTGCCCATTCATTACCCCCCCTTGCAATTTTAAAAAATGAATATCCAACCCAAAACCCTACTTGTATTCAACGGGGGTTTTTCATCAACTGGGGGTTTTAAAATGGGGTTTAATGAGGAAAACTTTGGGGGGATGCCCAGTACCACACAGTGAGCTGTGATATGGGCAGCCCACAGGTGTCACCATTGTGTCATATCCCCCTGCTTTGGGGGCAAAATTGTGATGTGCCACCTGACATGTCCCAGACATGTAGTGTTCTCTATTGTCACACTATCGCATGACCTATACCCCCATAAAAAAACCCTTGTCTGCATAGCCCTGTGGTTTGACATATCTGACATCTATGGGTGTATGTCATATGGGACAACACAGACATGTGGAAAAAATGCCCCTCCCCCAATTGGCCAACAATGTGCCCCATGGCCATGGGGATGGCCAGAGACATGTAGCCACACAGTTTGGGGTGTGTATACACCCTGTTGCACATTTCCACATGGTCCAATTATAGCCTTAGTTGACCGATTATACAGTTGATGTGGTACACTGGACAACCTAAAAGCCTGTGCCCGCTACTGGAGGTGTCACTGAAGTCTACCATATGATCTGTTGAACATCCACTGTGTTGCAGTTATGGCATGAATGTGTACATATTATGCATTCTACAGCCTAGATGCCTCATGTTGCCAGCAAACAGTGTCTGTACTTCACACTGTTTGCAATTGGCTCACACTACCCCCCCATGCTCATGCACATTTTAAAAAGCATTCTATCTGTAGGGCCCCAAAAACACCCAATTGGGCCCCTTATGATGCTGGGTGGACACCCTTGTGTCAAACTTTTGCATGTTAATGCCCTGTCAAGATTCAGCAAGGTCACGCAGCCATGTGTACTTTTTCCTGTTCTGGGCCACATGGTGTATCACAAAGCATGCATACTACCATGATTGTGTGAACTGCATGGCTACTGATATGACACCTGCTTGCTGTGTGACCCCGGAGGTATGCTTACTAACACTTTTTTCTGAGCTGCATGCCCTCGCATGGGGTGCATGCCATCAAATCCCTCTGGGGTGTTTTGTGTGTTTTGTTTGTGCGTGTGTGTTTTGTTTTTGTGTGTGTGTTTTGTGTGTTGTGTGTGTGTGTTGTGTTTTTGTGTTTTTGTGTGTGTTTTGTGTGTGTGTCTGTGCTTTTACGTTTTTTTGCATTCACAGGTGTGTTTGGGGGGTTACCCTCCTGCTCCATCTGATGTTAGTGTCCCCACAGATACTAGCGGTGATGAACAAAGCATGAGGTACAGGCAGGGTTGTCAGGGGGTGAATCTGTGCCAATGGTTACCATCCCAGCTATGTCCCCTCTTCCCCCGTTCGCTGCCAAAACATACCGCATCACCAGTGGCCATAGAGGAAGGACAGTCAGGTGTTGCGTGGAACAGGAAATTTTGGGTACAGAAGGTGTGTCTACACACCATGGTGTCAGTGTAATGACTGCAGATGTGCCCACCAGGGCCCTGCTGCTCGTGGGAGGACCTCTGGCAGACATGCACCTGCAGGACAGAGGGAGCAGCTGGTATCACCAGATGCATGTTCCAGACTGTAATGGCGGCACAGGCACCCGAAGGCAGAACAGAGAAGGGCAGAGGCTGCAGAGGGCTGCTATCCATACCCCAAATGACAACATCCAGGCATTGGAAATGCTCAACAGCAGATTGCTAATGTTCTGGATAGGCGATTTGGTGAAATGGTGGAATCCTTGACCCAGGCATGGCAATCCGGGGGGAGCTTCTGTGCTGGAACACCTGGTAGGAGGGGGTGGCCCCTGGGGGCCAGCAACCACCTAGTGTAGGGGGCGGGGGCCACCTCACATGCCCCCCCATAGTGCCGGTAGCAGTAGCAGTGCAGCTGGTGCTGCGCTGTCAACACCAGGACACAGGGCCCCTGGGCCCCCGGGGTCTCAGTGGGGACACGGTTCCAGCGGACATGTGTCGCGGACCGTACCTCCACCTGGTAGTGCCCTTTCCCCCAGGCAGGCACAGGTCACGTGGCCGTGGGGGGACACAGTGAGCTGTACAACCTGCTCTGTACAATCTGGGGCTGTCAATTTTACCCGTGTAGGCCTCACAAATGGCAGAACTGTGTACACACATACGCACACAGCCCCAACTGTAGGGCTCCACAACATCCACATGCATTCTGCACAGACATGTCCAGTCAACTCACGGCCCCACACACACACGCTGTTATCCCTTGGTGCAGCGCATGTCCCCGGCAAACATATCACCCTCTGCATATGATGAAGCCCGTGCCACACCCCTGTCATCCACACCATTGGTGCAGGGTTATGCCCAAAAATTCTGATGCACAGGGTGAACAGCATAGTGGGGGTGTATGTAAAATTTTCCTTTTTGCATAGTGAGGGATGTGTATGTTGCAGTGTTTGTGTTTAATACTGAGAGTGTATGGGACATAGGTTGTGTACTGTCGACATGCACCAGTCATACCATGTAGTGCAGGTGCAGCATGCATTGTGATGTGTTCACGGTATGTGTCTCGGTTACATCTGTAGCACCACGTTGGTTGTGATACCCTGGTTCCCTCCTATGGTGTACTTGCATGTGCCTACAAGTAGCAGTGTTTGCAGTCCCCACGTGTAACTGTGGATTACTCACACCCACGTCTGGCAATATCAGCATGCTACATGTACCCTCAACCTGACTGTTCGACACACCCAACACAGATGTCCCATATACTGGCGCATGTGGTGGGCCCCAGGCTACACTGGACAGAGCGTGACATACATAGCAGGACACATTACAGGTATGGTGACATGGTGCAGGGTTGTACACAGCGGCCTGGCCAATGATGATGTGAGGTGTCACTTGGTAGCTGGAGGCCACACTGTGCAGCAGTAGGACCCTGTAACAGTACAGGAACATGGCCATTCACGGGGTAAAACCCCTATATGCACCCCAAATGTCAGGTGGGGACCCTTTCCTTTTGGTCATCACCCTCACAGTACTATGCACCCACACGCGTGTCACAGAGAAGGGGCATGCACAGGTAGCCAGTATGGCTGGGACCTATGGCATCAACAGGGTTGTGCAATGCATCACCATTACGGGGTAGTCACCACGGGGTTAGTGATCATTTCCCACCCTTTTTAGCAAAATCACACCAAGACCAGACATACATACAGACACACACACACTGTGGTGACCACACATTATACGGACAGCGGCGTGTGTGATGCACCCCCACCCGGCCATGCTTCCCCCACTGGTATGTACAGATCTCTACAATGGTGTACAGGGATGTGTAGCAACTGGGACATATTCCCCGATATGTGGCATCCCTGGTCACACATTCGGGCACACATGGCAGTGCTGGGAATGATACACCTGCCATATGATGGCCGTTTGATAACATGCAGCGGTATTGATTGATTATGTGTACCAACGCTATATCTGGCAAATGTGCTGCTATATGACAGGAGGTTGTAGGTGTTACAGGTGCCATGTGACATATAGTTGTTAACACCTGACCCCTGTGTATGCATTATGTCCCCCGTCATAACAGCGACATAGCGTACTGTTTGCACATGGCATGATAGGATGGTGTGTGACACAACTGTGAGCCACCCCCGCACCATACATCTAGACAGGTGGTTCACCACTTTTGTAAAACATCCCCCCATACGTGCTGTTTTTATGTCACCGTATACAGGTGTCAATGATGGGTCTGCATTGCGTCTGCATTTTGGTAGGTGCAACTATGTTACGGACATTGGCCCCACTGCATTTTCTGCATGCACAGTACAGATGTCACATGTGTCTCCTGTTGCCATGTTTGTATGCACTGCTATAGTTGGACATGTGTGTTGACATACATAACACATGGACTGGGGATGATATCATGGGTGTCCCGGCGACCAGTACAAGGGGATGTGTTTGGGCAACACTGCTACCCCTGTAGTGTGAGCATTCCCAAAATGGGCCCACCTTCCATTTTGGGGTGTAGCATTGATTAGGCCAGTGTTATGCCCAGGTACATCAAAGGCTATGTATGTATGTGTTGTGTGTGCAGTCCATGCCCCATCCACACAATCACATGTATGACATAAAAGTGTGTTCATTGGTGTACAGCAACAGTAGGTGTCACAGCTGTGTAAGGCCCATGGTATGTCGTGAGCCGACCTGTTCATGTAGACTGGTATCATTGCAATGCATAACACCTGTTGGATCCCTGTTGGTACATGTTACTCTGCCCGCTGGTGTACACCCTGTACAGCCCCGTGGTCATGTGTCACATGGTGTTGTGGGGTAAGGCTGTGTAGTGCTGCACCGGGACATGGTGCTGACTTGACAGCTACAGTGTACACTGCAGTGTTGGTGTGTGACCTGTGACAGCTGTGATGGCAGCTTTTGTGTACAGGTCACTGCATGTGTGACCCCCTGTGGTGAGGACAGTTATACCTTCTGTGTTTTTGTACCTCCATCTGCATGCAAGATGGCCCTTTGCCCCTAAGTGTGTGAGCATGCCCAGTATGCCGTTGTGTAGATGGAAAACAGTACATTCCCACTGCCCTTCCGTGATTAGATCCATGTGCATGCAAGATGGCCTTTGCAACTGCTAAGTGTGTGAGCATGCCCAGTGCCCCTTGTGTAGATGGAAAACAGTACATTCCACACTGCGCCTTCCGTGATTAGACTCCGGGGTGCAAGATGGCCCTTTGCAACTGCTAAGTGTGTGAGCATGCCCAAGCCCTTGTGGATGGACACAGTACATTCCACCCCCTTCCATTAGACTCCTGTGCATGCAAGATGGCCCTTTGCAACTGCTAAGTGTGTGAGCATGCCCATTTGTGTAGATGGACACAGTACATTCCCACTGCCTTTGATTAGACTCCTGTGCATGCAAGATGGCCCTTTGCAACTGCTAAGGGGTGAGCATGGTAGCTTGGTGATGGAAAACAGTACATTCCAACGACTTTGTGATTAACCCCGGGCAAAAGGCCCTTTAACTGTAAGTGTGTCATCCCCGCCAAAAATGGCCAATCATTCAGATGGATCTCATTGGGCACAACTCCTGTATGCCTGGGGTCATCCAGGGATGTCCAATTTAATGCCCCATGGGAAAAGCACCTGGTTGCTCTTGAAGGGGGTTTTGCTTTCGCTCCCAACTTTAGGTTTTGCTTGGATATTTAGTTGGGCCCGATGCAGACTCCGTGTTTGTTCGTCTTGGGAAGTAATGTTTCAACGCCCTTCAAAATTCCCTTGGCACTTTGCCCTTTAGATGTCACCCACCTAGGTTGCCTTGGGAGTGCTGTGTTTGAATCTGGTAGCGTTCTGTAAATGCGTAATGCTGTAGTGTGTTGGGAGGTAGGTGTATGTTCAACTCCCCGCCCTTCCAAGGGGGGTGTGTGTGTGTGTGTGTGTGTGTGTTTCCAGGGCCCGGGGACACAGTAATGCTTTAGATGCCTCCAAAACATACATTCCCTATCGGGGTCTTTGCCTTTGGGATGATGTCACCCACCTAGAAGTATGCCTCTGGGAGTGCTGTGTTCAGTAATCTCTGGCGTTCTGTAAAAATGCTGTAGTGTGTTAAAGGGTAGGTGTATGTTCAACTCCCCCCCTTCCGGTGTGTGTGTGTGTGTGTGTGTGTGTGTGTGTGTGTGTGTGTGTGTTTATTAAATAATCTTTAATGTAAACACATAATTCCCATGGCTCTTTCCTTTGGGGATGTAACCCGAAGTACCCCTTGGGGTCTGTGTTAGTAATCTGTGTTCTGTAAAAGGAAACTTGTTTTAGTTGGGGTGTTAACCCCCCGGGGGTTTTTTGTTGTGTGGTTTGGGTTGTGTGTTTTAGCTTAACGTAAAGTTTAATCCCCACACAACCCTTTATTCCCTTTTTTTGGGGGTGATGCCCACCTAAAATGCCTCTATGCTGGTTCATAACTCGGTACTTTGTAAATTAAAGTGTATGTTAGGTAGGTGTATGTTAATCCCGGTTCCAATGGGGTTTGTGTGGGGTGTTGTGTGTTTCCAGCTGCCTGGGGAACAGTAATGCAGAGCCTACAACACATACATTCCCATGGGGTCTTTGCCTTTTCATGTGTCCCCACCAAAATGCCTCTGGGATGCTGGTTCATAACTCGGGCTTCTGTAAATGCGTATCTGTTGTGTTTAAAGTAGTTAGGTGTTGCAATCCCAGCCCTTTTGGGGTTGTTGTGTGTTTTTGGTGTTGTGGGTTTTTTATATATATAATTATATATTAACTTTAATTGAGTGGTATTCCCATTTCCATTTGACTTTCTGGAGTATTGAATTCTTGGTTGTGTTTCATACTTGTGCAGTAGTGATCCCGGGTTATGTTTGGGGGACCATTATTTTGTTTTGGGGATTACAGGACATTGCAATGATTTTTAAAAATTTGTCTTTTCTCACAGGTCTGGTTTTTTGGGGTGATATGGACTATCCTATTTTTATGGAAAACATCAAACAGGGTTAACATTAAATTTATCCACAGGGGGATACAGATCCCATGTATTATTTTACATTCCAGGTGCAACTGGACTATGGTTTGCATGTGCCATGGCCAGGAATTGGGATCTGTACACCCGGATCATCTGTGCTGTCCCACAACCCCAGTTTTGGTACACATGCGAAACGTTACATGCGACACATAAAACAAACAGTGGGATAACACATACACCCCAAAATTCACAAATTCCATAAAATGGTTAACAAACAAATGAAAAGTTTTTGCTTTGGGGCATGAATTGGAAAAGAAATACATCCCTGTCAAAGATGAATGTGCCACCTCTTGTTGTAACATTGATGCATAAGACTAAATGGTGTGTGGTTCTGCAGTAATAAATTTCAAAGGTTAACACAAATGTATTTTTTGTGTTGAAGCAGGCAGAAATTCCCATAAATGTAGTAAGTGTAAGCACGTTTTCGAAGATGTATTATCCACCATGTGATTTCTGGGTGTGTATATTTGGGACTTTTTCAAGGGGTGCAAATTTTGATGTGTGTAAAATTTACATGATCTTTTGTGAACATTTAAAGGGTGTCCATCAATGTTGTGGACACATTGGGTGGTACAGCCCTTTTTTACCTGTTAACCCCAAATTTTTATTTGGGGGCCGTTATTTTACACATATTTTTGGCTTGTCTTTGTGATTTCATGGGTTTTAAAGGGGCTGGGGTATACTGTTACACCAATTTTGCATTTTTAGGAAGGGGTAACATCTAATGACCAAATTTTTAATGATTCTTAACTGAACCATGTAGGAACACATACATGTGGGTCCCCTGAATACCGTTCCCGGTATTGGCCCCCCCCATTCTGGGCCAAATTTGGGGAAGTCCCTGTTGTTCAAAGACAAAAGGGTTTTTCCGTCCACATCTGGGAATTTATATGTGGCCTAGAATGATTCTGTCTGACACTTGTCTACCCGGGTTCTACAGACAATTGACCCAACCCATGCTGTACATATAAGGCAAGCAGTTTTCCCCAAATTTCTCATACTTTACCAACAGTAACACGGTTTTAAAAATGTATAATGGGTAAAATTGTACATTGTTGTGCTATGTCTTTGTATTTATATTTTTTCATTTGGGATTGTGAAGTACTCACTGTTCACATATGCAAAGGAGCTGATGCATATCCTCCAAGGTTTGTACAAATTAATGTCCATTACATAAATTTCGTGTTTAAATGTTCTCAATTTCACCTGAACACACTCACACTTGAAAAACTTTTGGGGGGTTTGGGTTGTGTTTGGTGGCACGATGACCCCAGGAAATTTTTAAAGTATTAATGGTAATGCCCCCCAGATGTGCCAGGGCCCAGAACGTGTTAACAAACACGTGAATTTCTGTATTGGGGGCCCTTACTTCCCGTTCATGTGGGGTTGCATTTCTGATGTGTTCATACCCAGTTAATGCATGGATCCCTAGGTACCTGAGGGTTTCCCCATTGCCAGTTTTTCAGCTGTCAGATGCCAATAACTTCGCTTCCAGGGGTGAAAATTCTTAAGGGCCATCAAAAACCGATTTGGAGGAACCCCGGGTATTAGGCCCACCCATATGGCTGGTCTTTATCTATTGCGTGCATTGCCCGTTTGGGTATTCCATTGGTAAAAAATTCTGCCCAAATTAAATTGGGGAATACATCATCACTACATGGTAAATGGGATTCTAACTGGTGCGTCCCTGGGGCTGTGTTTTAAAACCCCTACATTTGATCTCGGAATCCTGTTGCTTATCCTTAGGGCAACAACCCTTTGGTTTACTGGGATAGGGTTTTTGTTGGGGTTCTGTGTGTGACTGGCCCGCACAGATCCACAAACTTTGAGGGGGTTCCGCCATCTATAGTGCTTACTTCTCCACCATTTCCCGGTATACCCCCTGACACTCCCTTCTCCTCATTTTTTGGAGATTCCAATTGGAAACCCTCCACATGTTCTTTTGGAAAAAATACAAACCCTAACATTATGGTCCAGAAGCTTTTTCATTTCCTTTTTAGAACAAGTGTTGGGGTTCTAAAAAAACAGGTGGACACTTTTGTAATTTACATGTGTGTGGCCTCGTATGGCGGAATAATCAGTTGAGTTTTTTCCCGTACGGGAGTCCCTTTGGAACTTATGTTTTTTTACCTTCCTTTTCACGTTTGTTCCCCAGTGGGCCCCCGGGTAAGCACATAAGTGCATATCCGCTTTGCCACCTTATACATCGTCAAACATTACCCACCCAACTTACAGGGTTCCAACTTAAGTAGCCTTTTTAATTTTGCCTGAATGAAAATCAGGCTTGGTTGCAAAACACATTACCCTTTCAAAACTTCATGATATCCATTACATCATTTCTGACTTTATAGGATAAATATAAAAGCCTTTCCAGATGGGCACTGAAGAGAAAGTACCATCTATAAATTCAGTGTTTTATACAAAACACTATATTCCCTTTTCCTGTTTTAAAATTTTCCGTAGAGGTTCCCATTGGAAAATTTTTCTTCACTATTACCTCAAATTGCATAATTGCCACAATGCTTGGTTACATCCTGATGCGACACATAGCAACCCCTATAGTAGCCATGTTGTCTTCAGCTTCCATTTCCCGCATGGTTAATTTTAACCAACAAATTTTTATTAATTTTACATATTTGCTTGTTTTGTAGGCGATGCCCTCTTTCAAAAAAAATTAGGACAATGGTTTTTTTAATTTTCCAATGGAAACTGCCCCGGCCTTTTATTTCCATTGGAGCTTCTTCAACTAAACCTCCTTTTTTTGAGAGACATTTTTTTACTATTGCAGCGTTATGGTTAACACCATGTACATTTTGACATTTATCTTGGGCATTTGTTTATGTTGTATTTTTAAACATTTGATGTTTATAAAATTTTTATATTAAATTTTAAATTTTTATTTTAGCCCCTAAAAATTTAATAGTTGGGGAATTTCCTTTTTACTTTACTTATTTGACCAAAACTTTTAATTTGGCCCAAGCTTTGAGGGAAAATTTCAAAAAAAAAAAAAAAAAAAAAAAAAAAAAAAAAAAAAAAAAAAAAAAAAAAAAAAAAAAAAAAAAAAAAAAAAAAAAAAAAAAAAAAAAAAAAAAAAAAAAAAAAAAAAAAAAAAAAAAAAAAAAAAAAAAAAAAAAAAAAAAAAAAAAAAAAAAAAAAAAAAAAAAAAAAAAAAAAAAAAAAAAAAAAAAAAAAAAAAAAAAAAAAAAAAAAAAAAAAAAAAAAAAAAAAAAAAAAAAAAAAAAAAAAAAAAAAAAAAAAAAAAAAAAAAAAAAAAAAAAAAAAAAAAAAAAAAAAAAACCCCCCCCCCCCCCCCCCCCCCCCCGCCCCCCCCCCCCCCCCCCCCCCCCCCCCCCCGCCTCCCCCCGCCCCCCCCCCCCCCCCCCCCCCCCCCCCCCCCGCCCCCCCCCCCCCACCCCCCCCCCCCCCCCCCCCCCCCCCCCCCCCCCCCCCCCCCCCCCCCCCCCCCCTCCCCACCCCCCCCCCCCCCCCCCCCCCCCCCCCCCCCCCCCCCCCCCCCCCCCCCCCCCCCCACAAAAAAGGGGGCCTTTGCATTTTTCCCCTTTTATTGTGGGGTTAAAACGCAAGGGGGGGCCTGCATATCCTTATTGTGGGTTACATATGTTTACTAAGGGTTTCTTTTTTTTGGCCTTACGTTGGGCTTTTATTTTGTTGCTGGGTATTACCAGGGACATTGAAAACAATGATAGTACAGCACATTTAAACGGTCATGTGCACATCTCAGCAGCAGTCAGCAGTGGTTATTACTTTGGAGGATGACTATGGCACATATACCTATGTATTACATGGCAATACTATGCAAATCAGGTTAACATTACTGACACCCGTTTATCCACAGGTTGTGATACAGATCCCATGTATGTATGTGTATACATTGCCAGGTGCAGGACTGGACTATGGTTGAATGCATGGGGGGGTGTCCATGGCCAGGAATCGTGATCTGTACAGCCTGGCAGGTACAGTCTGTGACTGTCCCACAACCTCCAGTATATGGCTGACACATGCTGAAACAGTGTACATGCAGAGACACACATAAAACAAACAGCTCGGGATAACACATACACACACACATTGCATCAACATTGGGCCATGCAAAACCTGTTGTCCCTCACACACACACAAATGCATACATGTTGATTGGCTGGTTCACTGACAGGCTCTGGAAAAGAAACTACATACCCTGTGCATATGATGACACCTGTGCCACCTCTTGTAATGTGTAACATTGATGCAGGTACAGACCTAACATGGTGCTGATGCACAGGGTGGCTTCATAGCACTGTAATAATGTTACAATGTTGTTAACACAAAGTGTGATTTCCTTCTAGGTGTATGTAAGCAGGCATGATACATTCCAGCTATGATCATCAATGTAGTATAGTGTACAGCACTGTTAATTCTGAAGATGTATTATCCATCCATGTGCCATTTGACTGACGTGTGTAGTATTGGCAGCATGTGTTACAGAGTGTGCAGCGTGTGTGATGTGTGTAGTACAGATTTACATGTATCTATATGTGAACATGGTGAAGGTGCACTGTCTGCATCTACATGTATAGTGGACACATTGGAATGGTGACATGCCCTGTATTTCACACTGTTAACACGTCATACTTTCTATTGGTGGCCAGTATGCATTATACTACACATATTGCTATACTTGTCTACACATGTGTGATTGCTATGGTTTTACACGGTGCTGTGGGTGATACTGTTACTATCTGTCATAGTTTTGCATTATGGTAGTAGACACGACCTCAACAGTCTGAATGACCAATTGTTATATGATATCTTCACAACTGACCCACACATGTAGGACACACAGTAGCATGTGGATCCTACATGTACTATACTATACCAGTTCACACTGGTATTGACTGCCACACATTGCTGGGACCATTACTGTATGACATGTCGCCATGTTAGTTACAAGCAAAGACAATAGGGATATTCCTGTCCACATCTGGGAATTCATACTGTGGCCTAGAATGCATTCTGTACATGACACAGTTAGTCTACACAAGGGTTTCATACAGACAGATACGTGTTATCCAACCCATGCTGTACACCTATAAGGCTAAACAGAGTCAGTTATCCACATTTACTACACATACTTTACCAACAGTAACACATAGGTATTACACCCCAATATGTATAATGGGTAACAATGTGTACATATAGATATGTGCTATGTCATTTGTCATTTGATATTTGTATTTACAATGGTATTGTGAAGTACATCACTGTATCACATATGCAATGAGAGTTCTGCATGCATATCCTCCAAGGTGGTTGTACAACTATGATGAATGTCCATTATTTACATAATTTGCTGTGTTTAAACTGTTCTGCAGTATTACACATACATGAACAGTCACTCACACTATGCATATAAACTGTCATGTGTGTGTGTGTGTGTGTGTGTGTGTGTGTGTGTGTGTGTGTGAGACACAGATGACCTAGGCCACAGACAATTCTGATATATGTAGTTGACAAGTCTTGGTAATGCTCCACCAGATGTGTCCAGGCACCAGAACTGTGACTTGAGTGACACAAACACATGCTAGAGTAAGGTTTCTGTATGTGCGTGTGCCTCATTATGGCATTCCTGTTCGTGTGTGTGCATTTCTGATGTGTGTCATCAGCCACAGTTGAACTGCACATCCGGCATCCCCCACTAGGTGACCATGAGGGTTGTCCCCATTGCCAAATGTTTTGTACAGCTGTCAGATGCCACATATCGGAAGCATTGCAGCTTCCAGTGCATCCAGCACACACATTCATTATTACGGGCTGGCCATCACACACAAACCGCCACTTCATGGAGGGGAAGCCCTTGTGGATGATGTAGGCCCTACCACACTCACTGGCTGGTGCTTTGATGCATATGTGCGTGCAGTGTATTGCACACAGTACTGAGGGTATTTCACTATTGTGTGGAAACGACACATATTGCTGCCCAATACCTTACGGGAATTGGGGATATATACATCATCACTGACATGTGCTAACATGGCATTCATGAACTGGTGCAGTACCCTGGATGCTGATGTTTGTAAAATCCACATCATATCACCTGTTGATCTCTGGAAGGTACCTGTTGCTGGTATCCTTAGGGCAACACATACCTTGGTTTCCACTGGGATAGGTTTCCCTCTGTTTGTTCTATGTGTAAGACATGGCCTGCACAGATCCACAATCTTCTGCAGGAGGTCTCTGTCCACTCTATAGTGCTCTACTATCTCCAGCTCATGTAGCCCCTGGTAGGTTACCCTGTGCCTGCACACTCCTCTCCGTCTACTCACTGTGTGATGCTGAGCAGCATTCACATTGGCACAACCCTCCACATGTTGCATATGTTGACGTATAATAGCAATGGCAGCCCTAACATTATGTTGTCTCAGTTGCTTTTACAGTTTGCACTTCTCTTAGTATACTACAGTGTTGCAGTGTGTCTGAGAAAAACATGGTGGACTACTGTTTGTAGAGTTGTACATGCTGTGCTGTGCTGGCCTACTGTACTGGCTGTGTAATATACTCAGTCTGATTGTTTTCACCTGCTAGCTGTGGTAGATCTCCTTGGTTAACTTACTGCTATTTGTTTACCTTCCTTTTCACTGTTTGTGTCCACAGTGAGCGGCGCCGCGCATAGGAGCACAGTGAAGTGCATATCCGCTTCCACGTGCGCACAGGCTTATACATGCGTACAAACACTTACACTGGCTTACACAACATTACACGGGCTTCAACAATCTTACAGTAGCTTACTCGTTCTTCAAGTCATGCACACGGGCTGACACACATGCACACATGCTTACTCAGGCTTACAGGCTTGCACGGGCGCAAACACACTTCACCAGGTTTGCAAGGAACTTCAGTGATATCCATGGCATACAGCATCAGTTTACTGACTTTACCTAGGATAAATCATAACACGCCTATTCCACTGATGAGTCACTGACAGCAGACATGTGACACACTGCTCCAATAAGATTACAGTGTTTTATACATACAAACTCATGATGTCACCTATTTTCTACGCTGATAGTCCCCTTAACCTACTGTTACACTGTAGAGGCTTGGCCCATATGGCATGACAAATTGTGCTTCACTATCCTCAGCCTCAATTGCATAGGATTGCCTACTAATGCTTGGTTACATCTCTGAGTGTGCGCTTCCACACATAGCAACCACTACTCAGTAGCCATGTTGTCTTCAGCTTGCCATTCACCTGCATGACGCAATAACTTTTAACTGACATTACAATTTGTATGTATATTTTACATATTTGTCTTGTTTTGTATGCACAGCCAGCGCTCAGCGCCCACTTAAACACCGGAGATTGGGGGAGGACAACTAGAGTTTTATTAATTTCCAATGGGAATACATGCCACTGGCCTTATATTTGGCCATTGGCATGCTTCTTCAACTAAACCATCCTTTATTTGCAGATGACATTGCTCCGTTTAGCTACCTGCAGAACGTTACTCGGTTAACATCCATGTACATTTCTGCACATACCTCTACTCTTGCACGGACAGCTTACTGTTTCATGTATCGCATATTTTACATCATTTGCATAGCTTTCACCTACAAATGGGGTAATTTGCATATCCTAACATTGTCCGTGCAACGTTCGTTTGAGGGGCTGTGTTACACGCCCCTACAGGATATTGCTGAATAGCTTGGCGGACATCTTGCCTTGCTCTACTCTTACTCTACTCGTACACCGACCAAAGCTTTGTGAATTCTGGCCTAAGCTTTGATGTGTGCTAATATGTCTATTTGTGGAGTACGCATGGCTGTAGGTATGTTTTGACCTGCTACGTCTGTCATTTCTAAAGAGCACCTCCCACTTTCATCATTTGTAGAGGTGACAGCCCTATAGGAACTATATGTACAGCTGTGACATTTGACAAGTCCACACATACCTGCGGTCAATACTAAACTGACTACTTCAGCACTTTTCATACCTTCAGATTTGTCTTGTAGAGGTATAGTCGATGATACTGTTTCCTATAACATGTATCTGTTTCTGATACAAGATATGTCATTTTATTACACCACTACACACAATATATGGAGAAATCACAGGCCAGATGCCATTACATTCCTTTTGTAGGACACACCCGCCCAGAGTGTTGTGTTCCTCACAAAAGCCAACAGGTGCTGATCAAAACATATTCTGCTATCATCTACCTTATGTGTTCGCCGGTATTTGTGCTTTCCGTCAGTGGCAGAACTCACATGCATGTGTGGGAGACTGAACACTGTATCGGGGACACTGCATAGCACCCTGAGGGACACATTTATGTTGTTTCTATTAACCTTCCACATTGACTATCACAGGGCATTAGTATTCATCCAGATTTGTCGAGGTACATGCTTTTGACTTATACATGTTTTGTCATTTGTCATCACGTCTTTCTTCACACCTGTCCACCTAATCGCACTAGTTCTGTACATTTATTTAGGTCAGGGTTACCTTCATACCTCTCAACTGTACACATTTTGGGTAAATGTCCCGAACTTAGACGTCTGATTTTGTTCCTTTTTTAATAATATTGTGCCTTTCTGGTAATGTAGTGGGAAGTCATTTGGGACTGTGGGGTTAGACAATAATGACAGACATTTGTTGTTTACAATTAATAACCCTCAAAACATTCATACTATTGACTGATCCATTATTCTATCAATGTTCTGACTTTGTAAGAGGAATATTTGAGATATTCCCTATTTGTACTTATTTTAAAATGCCTTTGTCCAGATGTCTTATTCTGATTGAGAGGTATGGTTACCATCTTATTCGTACGCATGTATGTCCATGATAATCGCTTACACGACACTAATATAACTCCCTACGTCTTCCCCCAATAGTTTACACAATATCCAGTAGATGGGTTCTTCATTTTAGGAAGTTAGAGGTGTTTGCTATACCCACATAGGTATATTAATCACTCCCATGGGGTGGACCTCATAAATCTGTGCCAACCAACACCTAGGCACCTAGGCCCATTATTGCATACACATGATTCCCAGACCTGACACCCCTCCACAGAAGTCATAACACATATTTAATGTGAGCGATAATAAAGTATGATGACACTTCTAAGCACTAACCACTCTCCGCATGTCGGTACATATGTCTTACATTCTGTCAACCCATGTGTTATTACACTTGCACAAGCTACTGTTGCATGTACAGCTATATTGTAGTTGCGGATGACACTTTTTTGCAGCAATCATTACAGGACAGTGCGTTTATAGATTCACTATTTTTGGAGTCCTGCAAAGGACACCTATATCCATGTTTAAAGAGAAGGACTTACAGATCTGGCACACTGATACTTTTCGGGCAGTAGTTTTGAGAGCAGCAGTGTATTTACCTTAATTGCATGTCTGTTATGTGTATCCATACTAGCTATGGTGTAACCTATTTATGTACATGTGTTATACCTATGAGGACATTTGTTTATATGTTTGTTAGGTATATATCAATTGATGTATGTGTTTGAGTGTGTATATATATATATATATATATATATATATATATATATATTTATATATATATATATATATATATATATGTCTGTACATTCTTTATTTCATATATTTATTTAGTTTAAGTCTGTGGATATATATATCTATACACAAATGTATATATCCATATATAGACATTATGTGTAGAAACCAGCATTCATTTGCTATGCTGTGAGCGGATTACACACGCACAGGTGCACTTGCATTTCCTTATTGTGGGTTACGCGCAGGCGCACATGCATATCCTTATTGTGGGTTACATATGTTTACTAAGTCTTTGTGCTTACGTGGGCTTTATTACTTGTGACAGTACCAGTAAAATATCTGTAATCCGGTTAACTGACATATGCGAAACACACGTTCACCTTTACATATTTAAATATCTGCACAGCACAGACGCATTCATTACACTTTAACATTATATGTGCTGTAGTCGTAGTTGAACCGGGACTGCATTCACGTTGGCCAGATGCTGTAACCAGTATACGTTTGGTGTTCTGACTCATTTATATGCATACCCATAGTACATAGCTACATTAACATATGCCTCACCGCTTCACTTATGACACAGGCATCCATTCTCCTGCTGGGAAAAATGCGGTACTACATATTACACATTCCCTATTCCCTACTGCTCTGGACCCAAGCTGCATATTTCATCACTGCAGGGATATTCAGAACCCCAAGGCTTATAGTCCTGACACATACAAGTCTTTAATTGTCAGGGTGTTCATGTGGTGATCTGGGTTTAGGCTTGTCTGCCTGGTGAATGGAACTGACCTGACCATGTTCAAATGTCAGACAAAGTACATGGACACATGGACAGAGTTTGTCCATTTTAAACATTTTATCTGTGTTTACAGACACAGGTGTTTGGGCACCTGTCAGCAGCTTATAATGTTGGCAATACATAATATGGGTGGGGGTGGTTACAATACATTATCCACGGTGAGTGGTGTTCACATTCACATTTGACTATTTCCTGTATTCATTCATACGAGGATTATTATTTTGGACATGAATTAGCTATGAATTAACTACAGGTATGCAGTAGTACAGTAAACATATGTGAAGGTTTGTTACAGTAAGAATGTATGGACCTCTGTAATACTCGGGGACTACCCCACATCCTTCACAACATTTCATGCTAATGTACATACTATTATTCTGTGAACTTTCGAAGTTTGTGAGAGCAGTACTTACATCTATCCCTATTTGTCCACCCGTCATTTTAGGCTTTGTCCAGAATTTGTTGCTGTAATAGGTTGAGTGGTGGTGTCGGTATGTGATTGGGTTGAATATATACTGTTGATAATTCAGTGGGGAGTAGGGTTACCACCTCTTCCTCTTTGCGAGGGGAAGTCCCACTTTGGACAGTTGTGTCCTGCGACGACACCTAAGACATGGCAAGTGTCCTGTGATTTTAAGACACAGGTATATTTCTTATTTTCTTTAATAGTTGCTTGATACAGGTATTTTGTATCTGAAACACATAACTATTATTTGGGTTAGCATAAGCTATTCACATGCTATGACATAAGCTTTTATCTTGGCAAACAAGTGTAATTCTGTCTTTTGTACTGGCCGGGGGTATGTTTTATCCTGCAAATTCTCACATTTCTACAAGGGATGTCCCACCTTGGGCATCTGAACAGGTGGCAACCCTAGTGGGGAGACCTGCATGGTTGACAGCTGTTCCATCCTGCGTAGTATGTTTTGCATGTCTGTGTAGACACTGAACAGTACCGTGACTACACATACATGTTTTGTCCAGATGTGTACAGTACTGGACACCGTGGCGTGTAAACAACTCTGGGGTTTCAACAGGTTACTTATCCCACGCGGGATGTACACACATTTTGCCGAAACATGAACGCGCGGGCATTTGGATTTACGTAACTGTGATGGGATGTTTACAAACATGGGATACATATTTGCAATCCTGACACTGCCTAGGATACTTCCTACTACATATGAGGAATACTCGCTATGTGTAGGTGTATGGCTGCGCAAGGCTGGTAGCTGGATTTGTTGGACATTCCGACATGGGTGCGGGTTATGTGCTATACAGGGGTTGTTGCGTATTACATTTGCATGCATGGGTTCTGCTTTTGGATATCCCGATTCCGCATATAGCATCCTATGTGAATGTGCCGGTTACATTCCTGTTCATGTGTATAGCACATTTTAATATACATATGTTTGTGTGTGTTTGGTATACAATTTGGACTGTCAGGTTTCTTTACGGTTGTTATATAGCCACAACTGCCCAGCTGTGTACTATCACTACCACTGTGGGACTGCTGGTGACCATGCCCATGGGGCTAGATGTGTGTATTGGCGGCGCACTGACATGATGCACTTCACTTCCACTGGGTATAACTACTGACAGTGCAGTACATTACGGACACACGATTTTAAATATCATTTGTTCCATGGACGGAGACTCATATTGTGTTGCGTACATTTCTGTTTGGTTCTCCATTTTGTGTGGCTGGGAACTGTCTTGCATGCTTTGCATATGTTTCATTATCCACGGACACTGATAGGTGTGATTACTATTGCAGGCGGACTATAATATTCAGCAGTTTAGGTTGCTCAACAGCCGACATTGATACGCCTCCGGGCGCAGCTTAGTAACGCCCCATGCACTCGCGCACGTGTCCTATGCACGTGGATGTGGTGGCAGCGCACCTTCATTAATATGTATATGGCGCTACTACACCATATATACGCCGCACGGCCGGCGCAGGCCTTACACCAGCCTTGCGCTGAGCTTCATGAATCCGGGGGTATATGTAAAATATGAGATACTCCGTTCGTATAAAAATAATTCTGATTTTAATTCACGTACATCAGGTAAGCGCTTTCGCATAAAGCTTCTTCAGACCGTTAAAATTCAAAAGTTTTTAAAGCACTCTTTATATAGCTATCTGTTAGAATTCATTAATCAATTAGGCATTTAAAAATTTTAAAATATACACTCAAATTAAAAACACTGCTGCGAATTCCTCTTGCACTTCAAACTAAGCACTCAAAGGCTTTGGGAATCATTCCCAGAAAAAGTATTACTTACTCTCCTACTGCTAAAATATGTGCAACGCCAAAACATAAAAAATACTTAACATGATTAAACTTAAGGATTCCTGTGTATTATATTAATTGTGCATGTGCGAATGATGCCTACAAAACTAGTACACAGAGTTTTTATACATACAGTGTGCATATATCCCACTATACAACTTCTTGATTGTGGAAAATTTTTTAAATGCCTAATTGATTAATGAATTCTAACATGTGATAGCTATATAAAGAGTGCTTCGAAAACTTCTGAATTTTAACGGTCTGATGAAGCTTTATGCAAAAGCGCTTACCTGATGTACGTGAATTAAAATCAGAATTCTTTTTATACGGAGTATCTCATATTTTACATACAGTTTTTTTTATTCTGAATTTGCTGTTGAGCTGTGGTTGCCTCTTAGCTGGTTTATATGGACTTATTCGTAATGGGAGAAAATAGCATATTTTATGTTGCCTTTCTTCCTTACTGAGACCCTGATTATATCCAGGTTAGGAAAAAACAAGGAGAATTGGGTGGGATAGTAGGTAAGGTATCCCAAAAAACTCTTCTCTGCTGACAGGATGGCAATTTACTGGGATAATCTGATCTCCTCCCTGCACACTTCTCTGTTGGATTCCATGCACTAAGAATTTCTGCATTCAGAGGAGGAGGTACGGTCCCAGTTGAAAGGGACATGTCAGACGGATATCAAAGGGGGGGGCTGAATACTGGGAGGGAGCTCTGGAACACATATGATGGCAGACAACTGCAATGAAAAACATATATATAAATAGAAAGGAAAAAAAAGTTAATCTTAGGCCCATGAATTTTATCATTATCTAAGAACAAAGGGTCTTTGTTTCTATCCCTCATCAAAATGCTGCACAGGCCTAGGAAAAGGCTATTTTCTTGGGTGTGTGGGAAGCAACATTAATTTGTTGAGTGTTTTCTTGCTAACAAAAGTCAAAGCCACACTATTGCCCAATGTAACATTTCCACAGGACTGGAGTGAAAGCCTTCTTGGAATTAAGAGCCTTTATGTACGCTTCAGGCCCTCAACATCTAGCATCCAGAAAATGCCTACTCGTCTAGGCAATTTTGTACTGAGATAATAAAGCATCTAGGTGGTGGTGTACTGTACGTCACATAAAAACACAGCTTCTGATTGCTTACTTTTTCTTACATAAATTGACAAGTCAGGCTATTATACTTATTTCATTTATAAGCAGAGTGAAAATGTATGGTAATGGCTCAGACCATTGCTCTGTTTCACATCTGTGTGCAACAAATTAGTCATGGAAGTTAGAAATAACTCTCAAAAAGTACAGCTCAAGATGCAAAGGTGCTTACTTCTCATGCTGTAGTCATAGCGGACAGTCTGTACATTAAGGAATGCCTCAAGTTAATCAAGTATATAGCTGGAGCCACTCTATGATTGTGAAAAACACAAAGTATGTAACAAACAGCAGACTGGACTATACTTGTTCAAAGCTTAAAATGAAAAACGTTATCAGATGCAAACTATCTCTACTACAACCTAATTAGAATACAATCAGATTTTAAACTGAAAGTCTAGTTCGCCATTTGTTTAAACAATTGCTAAAATTCTAAAATTCAAAATCCTTATCAGGGGACCAGATGGAGAGCTACAACTCTTAAGAAACTATATCGTAGAATTTCATAAAAAAAAAAAAAAACTCTAAAAAAGCAGTCGTTGTTTATATGAATTACTCATATTTGAATGTCTCAAATGAGAAAGAAACCATTTGTTTTCTTCATCTGAAAGTCAAATGTTTTCTGTAACCTTGCTTAGTGTTCAGGCCATGAACTTGTTTAGAAACATCAGTATTCCTTCACCATATTTTATTCTAACACACTGAATGACGTGAGGAGCACCTAGAGGGACGGAAAACACCAGAACCCTCTTGCCTAAGGTTTGATGGCAGAAAAGAGAAGAGCAAGTATGTCCATTTCAGGACTACGGCTGGACACTAAAGCAAATGTAGCAGTGCAGCACAGGTGCTGAAAGGTATAAGAACAGTGTGACTTATACCTCCAGAGCTAATTCACCACCACAGGCATAAACAGCAGAATTGTGCATGTGTGTGCTTGGTGACGGAGAGCCGACACCTGATGTCAGCTATACAAAGGTCCAAGTTTAAGTGGATGATGTACTGCACAAACATGATCTATACTTTTAACTCTCTTCCAGGTATAATCATTTGCTTCCATAAAAGGGTGAGGCAAAACAATTCATTCTCTAACTCAATAAGACAAAGTCCTGCACATTTTGACACACAGTGGATCTCTATAGGAACCTTTCAAGGCAGGAACAGTTTTTAATACACAATGAAGTTTTCATATTTCTGCATTTTGTTGTAAAACATTGTGCTAAAAGAGTGACCCTACCTCAACATGTCCTATCATCAAATTGCACTGCCATGCCTACCAATGGCAGCTGCTAGGACCAGAAAAGTCACTTTTCCTTAGCAGTCATTTTTTTAAAATTCTCCAAGTCTTTTGAGTTTCTAATACCATGATGGGAATGGACCCCTTTCCCAAGTCAAAGTATGATTAAAGTTCATGAAATTAGTATTGTTTCAGTCTTTGATGTTAGCCAGAAGTGCTCTTCGCAGCATCCGTGATGTGCTCAGTAATGACTCCTGCAATTCATATGGAGTTGCATGTATTAGTAACATATCTAAGTACAATTGTAAATTCCTTTTATAAGACCCATTCCTCCTACTACTATTTGAACTGTCTGTTTATTCTTCTTCCACGGTACCCTCTTTTCTGCCTGTAAATCCTGGTACTTTATGACTTTGTGTCTCTCTGTATGTAAGACACTGCAGTCACTGGGTGTAGCAACTTCATTGATCAATGCTACTTCTGTCTTCTTTTCATGTACTACTATATCTGTTTTTCCTCGCATCCATTTTTTGAACTGTTGGTAGTGGGTGATCCCATGTGATATAAACCATCATTTTCTATAATGCTTTGTGGCTCATGTTTCCAGTGCTTTTCAGTTACTTCAGTATTATAATGTTTGCACAATCCCCAATGCAACAGTCTTGCCCCATTATGTCGTCTTTCAGTGTACAATATTTCTGCCATTAGTACAGCACAACCAGCAACAAGATGTGCAACTGGTTTCAATTCTGTTTTACAAAACCTACATATGTCTGTTTCTCCCACATGTTCAGTGGGCTGTGTAAACCAGCATGTAGATAGTTCATTATCTTGGGCCGCCAATATTAGCCTTTTGTCTTTTGGTTTAAATTCACCTCTTCTTAACCATTTCTGTATTCAATCCTAATCAACATGAGGTTGTTCCAATAGTTTTCTATACTTGCAATTATATTTATGCATTTTCCACATTTCTTGCCTTTTAATCTGATCCTTCACCTTATATTCCTTCGTTTGATTTTTGGCACATTCAGTTGCTGCCTGATTTGTATCTACTTTTGGTTTGACTTCCATTCCCGCTTGACACCAATATGCTTCAGCTACACTAAGAAGGGAAGTCATTTTAGACTTATTCTCTTGTTTTAAAACTTTCACTACATTTGGGACTTGTGAGATTAGCAGATATGTATGCAGTCCTACAATTTCAGATCTATACATGTAATTAATTTTGAGGAGGCCCATACCTCCTTCAGAATGGGGAATATATATATTCTTTGTATATACTAATTTTTATAAATCATTTGATGAGCACGAAGCATCCTTCTTGTTTTCCTGTCCAACTAATCCAACACCTTTTGGGGCCAGTCAATCAAAACTATAAGTTAGGACAGGAAGAGCAAATTGTTCTTAGATGTCAATGCTGCTTTCAGTATTAATCTTAGTTTTCTAAAATATTCCTTACCAAGTTTTATTCATATTTGTTCATGTTTTATTGCTGATCCTTCATCAGTTCCCAAATATTTATACATTCCCTCTTGCTAAAGTTCTTTCATATCACACTCCTGTCCCAGACTGAAGTTTTCTTGGTGCTGCAGCTTTCCTGCTTTAAAGGTTGCTTTTGCACATTTATCAAGACCAAACGACATTCTTATATCATCTAAAAGGTTTTGACCGCTTGCATTTGTGCTTTCAGTTCCTCATCTCATGAACTATACAGTTTTAAATCATCCACGAAAAGAATACGAGAAGTCTTAACACTTTGCTGTTTTCTGGGAGCAAAGTTGTAGCCATGGCCTAATCTGTTAAGTAGACAGCTTAATAGGTTAAGGGCAAGACAAAAGAGCAGCAGTGACAGTCACCCTGGAATATCCTCCTTTGAATTTTTATCCCAGGAATAATAATTTGTCCTTTATCATGGCTTAACTGCAAAGTGGTTTGCCACTGTTTCATGGTTGCTGTAATGTAATTGATCAGTATAGGGTATATCTTACACATTTTTAAGCAGTCTTTTATCCATGAGTGTGGGATACTGTCAAATGCTTTTTTGTAGTCTATCTGTGCCATACTTAAATTATTCCCCTTCTTACAGTTCTCCATTATGACTTTTTTAACAACAAATGATCCTTTGTTCCATATGACTTTCTTCTGTTACCCTTTTATTCTACTGCCATGGCTGAGTTTTCTTCTAAATAACTATAAACTCTGTCGGCATCAATTCCAGTGTATGTTTTATACGTAATTGGAAGGCAAGTTATCAGTCTATAGTTTCAGTCTATAGTTTTTAGGATAACTTGCGGGTTTGCTATTCATAGGTGTTTGCTAGGCTATCGACCAAAGGGCCTTTTTAAGCCTTGCCATGCATCCCAAACCTCTGACAAGTTCTGATACCCTTGATAAGTGTAAGCATGGGCCTGGCAGATGAACCATTTACAGGTTACCTCTGTCTATTAGAGACATAGATGCCAAACCAGGGATGATCATTCTCTTTTAACTAAATCCCAATAGCTCTGTGGTCAGGAAAAAATGTTGTTACAACACTTTCTTCTAGTATTAGTAATCCTGAAGAAAACAGAAAATAATCTATTTCCATTCTATGTTCTCTCCTACTGTACGTCCATGTGCTTTTATACCGCATTTTCAGTTGCCCACATTTTATATCTAATGCTTTTTTTAATTTCTTTTCCTCTGGCACCTTAAGGTAGAGTTGAAAGCACCTACCACAATTATTTACATATTTATAGCAACATACAATTAAAATTTTAAACATATCTTCTGTCTCATTTTGTCACATCAGTGTAAATTGCGACAAGTCTCAAAACCTGATCTTTCCATCTTATATCAACAATGGTAATTCTAACCAGTATAACCAAAATAGTATCTAAAACTTTTATTATATCCTTGTACAAAATAACTATCCCTGAACAAGTCATTAAGTAAGAATATTGTTTTTCCTGTTGTTAAACAGGTTGGTATCTGTTCAGGGTGTACATATAAATAGTTCTAAGTCATGGCTAAATCATCATGTAAATATGTTCATACTTTTAGCCAGAAGTTAAATACTGCATCTGGGCCTGGGGTTTCCAATTAGGAGTTTTTCTTAACGTTGTTTCAATCTCTCTTGCCATTACTTCATTCCATTTCATATCCTGAACACTGGACTTCTTATTCTTTTTTTCACTTCTATCCATTTAGCATCTTTGTTATGTTCCACAGGATCTTCATTGATATTTCTCCAAAATGTATCTATTTCTTCTTTTTTGTGGTGTTTCAATTCCTTTTGCCTTATTTCCCAATTATATATGAAACCTTTTTGGTCATTAATAAATTGCTTATTTTGTACTTTTCCTTTATATTTATTCATCCTTTATATCTATGTATCCTTTATATTTATCTTCATATCTAAGTTTTTCTGCCTGTGCTGATATTTTTAGTTTATTATTTGCGACAGTGCTCTGTTCTGATACTGCACACTGCTTTTATCACATCTGTCTTTTGAGTATTTTTGTTGATCTGTTCCATCTTCTAACAGTGACACTTCTTGTCTTAATTGCTTTACAGTTTTCTCTATTTGATGCATCCATGATGTTATTTGATTGTCCCCTTCCTTTCCCTTACTACTCTGTGTTTTTGTGGTAAAACTTTCTGTTATTAATTTGGATGCACAGTAATATATCCTATTTACTTCTGTTATATCACATGAATCTTTATGAACAGTCCTAATTACTGTGTTTGTTTGTTTTATCAAACATCTAACTTTTTTTGGGTTTTATTGACTTTCTGTAGTCTATTTCTTTCATTGATCTTAATATGTCTGTCCATCTCTATTAAATCAAGCATCTCTTCTCTTAGATAATTTTCTTCTAAACTGAGGGCACATTCTTTGTTCTCCTTTTCCTGTGGACATTCTACAGAAAGTTCCAGAGCATCTTCCTGTGTCACATTCTCTTCAGTTTCATCATGTGTCATGTGTTGTTCTTTTATATGGGAACTCACTGGCCTATCAGTCCACAACATTGACTGCATCAGAGTTGCCAGTTTCCTGTTCCTTCCCTTGCTGTGCAGCTCTAGCTGAACTTTTGTTCTGGTTTCCTATGGAAGGCTCCAGAGTATCTTCATATGGCAACTGATCAGATGAATCCCTCTTCAATGGTTTCTCCTTAATTTGGGGATGCATTGCTCTAGCCTGCTGTGATGTTACCAGAGTTAGATTTTCTACACTAAATCCTTCACTTTGCAGGTAATTCACAACCCAGTTTCTATTTCTTTAATGTCGCCATTACTAATCCTCTTTTCTACTTTTTCTCTTTGTTTTCTTATTTTTTTTGTATTGTAAGATTTTTTTATATCTGAATGCCTTTACCTGTATTTCTCTTCAATTATCTGTGATGCTGACCTTTTTGTGTTGATTAGTTTTTTTTTCTGCTTTGAGTAAATACTGCACCATATTAAATCTCTTTTTCTTTCCCATGGCCATATTTCCTTAGCAGTCATCAATGTGGAACTGACCATAATACTGAAGTCTGCCACAAGTGTATGTTCTTCATATTGAACACTGCGGCAGTAGCCTTACTTATATGTGCTATATCCTACCAAGGTTGTAACAGCCTGCCGGCTTCCAAAGCTTCCAGACTCCTTCATTGTGCCCAAACTGTCAAGCTGCTCAAAAGAGTTAACCGAAAAGACAAGTTTGCGTGCAAAGCCCTTTGGTGGTTTCCTAATGCTGAAGAATACGCTCCTCTAAGGTTTGTGAGTATCGATGGTCGGTTTGTGCTTTCCTTAAAATGGACAAGCAAGTTCCCTTTGGGGAAAAGTAACTTTAATCTTCTTATTTTATACCAGTGTTTTATTACTTTCCTTCGATGGTCGGTTTGTGCTTTCCTTAAAATGGACAAGTAAGTTCCCTTTGGGGAAAAGTAACTTTAATTTTCTTATTTTACACTGGTGTTTTATTACTTTCCTCTTCAAGAAAGTTATTTTAAAGCTAGGAGTGTTGTATTTTAATGGATAGTCTTGAGACTGTAACATACTGTTAAACAGAGCACTCTCGGTTTCTGTCAGTTTAAAAGTAGTGTTAACTAATAAAATATTTTCCATGGATAAGTTATGTTTATTTTTCCATTGTGGAGCTACCAGTATTTGAAAATGCTTTTTACTGTGTTTTTTTTTTTTGTAAAAAAAAAGTAACTTTTGTGGAGTGGTTTTACTGGTGTTTATGGCTTACTTTCCCGAGGACAGAGGCACCATTTTCACCTTGACAGTGGAACAGATTGTCAGTCCCATGGTCAGACCTTCTTCCAGCCATGAAAAGAAAAAGTTAAGAAAACACCCTTTGCCACCACAGCATGGTAGCAATTTCCCTCAGCTGCAGGTGGGTGACTAAGCTGTGGCCATTGTTGCACCTCAAACCATTCATATTTACCCTAGATCCTTCCGGTGTAGCACCTACAGCCACTATGGACCAGGTGTTAACCACATCCACTGTGGCTGCTGGGATCATCTCAGTGAGTAAGGGGCAGCCACTCATCAGTCCTGGGAGGGGGAACAGGGACATTTTCCCTGTTGTGTCAGAATGCTGTGCCCATCCCTGGGGAAGCAGTGGCTGGCATTAGTAACACAACTCGTCCCATTTTTCCTGTCAAAAAAGAAACAGAAAACCAACCATGTATCTATTACTCCTCACATTTCCTTGGCTAAGAGAAGTTTGTTGGGACTGGCTCAAGGTTTGATTCAGACTGCTGATCCTTCTTGTAGAGTAGTTTCCAATAAAAGAAAGAGGTCTGCCTCATTTTCTGAATAGATACGAGATTCTGAATATGAACAGGAAGATGCAGGAATGAATTAAGGATTTTGTCCTCAGATTTCTGATTCAGACTCAGAAGAAAGCTCACTTTCTGATTCTCCCTGTGAGGGATTCCTTTTCTCTGAGACTATTTCTAGAATGTCACAGTGTTTTCAGTGGGAGAACACTGAGGTTTCTCAGTCACTTAGAAAATACTATGATTTGTTACAGAAGGATTTTCCAGAACCTACACCTATTCCTCCTATCTCGTCTGCTTTAGAGGGCGTGTGTCTTACTGCCTGTAATTTTCCTGATAGCCGGCTCTCCCTATAAAGGCAGATAGGATATATAAAGTCCATCAGACTTTTAAACTTTTATACACTATTCCCAAACCTGACCCAGCCGCTATAGCCTTACTTGAATGCACTGCTGCTAAACACTTAGTTAATTCCAATCCTACTCTTTCTATTAAGGATGGGAAATTATTGATAGGTATGTGAAAATAGTCTATATGTCTGCAACTTTTAAATTTCAGAATTTTAAATTGTCATGCCCATATGTTAAAATTTATTCTGATGTATTGTGAAAGAATGAAAAATGTTTTATCTACACTTTCTTCTTGTGAAGAAAAATCTGCTTTAAATAACTTAGTTTCTTCTATTGCACAGGTCCCTATTCATTATTTTCAGTGTGTATATGACTCTGTGGATACTTTTCCAGGGCTATGGCCACTGGTACTGTTTTATGGGGGTTTGCTTGGTTGTATTCTCAGAACCTCCCCGATGATGTCAAAAATAAGATTTTCAATTCTCTCTCTGGGATAGACATTTAATGTTTGGCCTCTCTATTGCAGAGGTGATCGAAAAGTGTGATTAAAAGGGCAAGCTGATCCAGGGAATTTCTGAGATTTTTCAACCATCCTTTTCCAAATTGCCTAAAAGTATTTTCTTTTGTCTCATCCAGTTTCATCAGAAAACAGAATAAACAGTGTCAAAAGAATTCAGGTAAACAGACGTTTAAGAAGTGGCAAGGAGCTTCCAAAAAGAAGTCTCAAATCTCCCAAAACCAAGAGCACTCCAACAAATCTAAATGACTTTTCAAGAGACCCTGTGACCACCCCCCATCCCTTTTTCTTTTCCAGAAAGACTGATTCTCCATTTTTCTTTTCATCAACTGATTGTTTCAGACAAATGGATTCTGAAAATCATCCATCAGGGTTACAAATGGCAGTGGGAGGAAATCCCTCCTTTCTAGGGAGTCATTTCTCATCCTGCAGATCAGACTCTTTTGTTTCCATCTGTTGTTCATCACATGCTTTGACAAAGAGTGATAGAACCAGTCCCTCCTTCACAGGTGGGGAATGGTTTTTGTTCAAGGATGTTCCTGGTCACAAAGAAAGAAAAAGCTTGGACACCAATGCTGGATGTTTCTTTCCTAGATCTGTTTGTGACAGTGCCCAAATTCAAAATTAAGTAATTTCACAAACTTTTGCCTCGACTTCTTCTTTTCAGTTTCCTGGTAACACCAGGCTTAAAAGATGCTTATCATCACATTTCTATTTATCCAGACATCAGGCTTTCTTAAAGATTTGTGTGTCTGGATCACATTACCAGTTCTCTGTCTTACCCTTTAGACTATCCAATGCACCAAGAGTGTTCACAAAGTCTCTAGCTCCAGTTATAGCACATTGTAGGCTACAGGGTATCCACATTTTCTGTATTTCAATGACTTCCTTAACTTTACAGAGTCTTTTATAAAATGTCAGGAATCTCTCCCTTGGGTGAGATCTCTTGCACAAGCTAGGATTCCTACAGAACATTCAAAATTCTTTCTTGTCCCCCTCACACTGGATTGTGTTCCTGGGATGTCAACTAGACACCTCTGTTAAAAAAAAGACTTTCATCCACAGGGAAAAATATATCTTTATTTAGATCTATTTCTAAGGTTTTCCATTCTGACTTTGGTAACGATGATCAAATACCTAATGAGTGTGGGTTTTATGGCATCTATGATTCTTATGATATCCTGGCAAGACTCCACATGAGAAAGATACAGTGGTAACTGAAATCTCTTTGGTCCCAGCATCAGCACCCTTTATCTTTTCAGAGCCCAGTACTATGGTTTGCCAGAAAAGAAATCACTTGGTGGAGACAACAGATATCCTTCAATCAAGGTCTCCTCTTCTCCCTTCATGCTCCAAAGCAGTCACCACAGATGCTTTGTACATTGCTTGGGGAGCAGTTTCAAGAAAGAGAAAAATTGCAGGGGTGTAAGGGACCAAGGACAGATACAAGCACATAAATATCAAGGAGATGCTTGCTCTGATCATGGCACTCAAGTCTTTGAACAATCTTTGGTTCCAGGGACCTCTTCAAGTTATAAAGACAATACCATGGTGATGTGGTACATCAACAAGCAAGGGGAAACCAAATGTACCTCCTTGGCAGACTGGCCATGCTGGCTTAGAGCATAGCTTCATAGCACAGTCTCACTCTGTAGGCATCCTACATTCTGTCAGAGTAAAACTGTGTGGCAGACAAGCTGAGCAGGACCAGGGCAGGCCTCACAAATGGAAACTAGATTTAGGAGTCTTCCAAGATTTGGAACTGGCAAAATTCTGTTCCAGGACTCCATGCAAGAAGGCCTGGAAGACATATGCCTTTTCTTTTCTTTGGACAGGAATGTTCCTGTATGCCTTTCCACTCTTTTCACTAATATCCAGGGTAATTCTGAAGATTCAGAAGGAATCCCCTAAGATCACTGTGGTGACTCCCATATTGCCCAGGCAACTGTGGTTCTCCATTCTTTTGGAAATGGCCAGGAACAATTACCACAAGCTTCCTCACAGAATAGATCTAGTCACACAAGAACAGGGGTGTCTGATACACCCTGACTTTAATCATCTTCAGCTGCCTGGATGATAGGATCTTAATTCCTTTTAAGCATCTGTTTTCTGAGGATATGTAGCAGGTGCTAATAGAAGCAAGAAAGCCTGTGACTAGAAAATCCTAGAAAAAGTTTTCTAGTAGGAACCCACAACATAGCCAGCACCCATTCAGGGTTAGTCGTTCTCTGGTTGTACAATATTTCTGTGAGTTACTATCCTATGGCTTTTCTTATTCCTTTATCATGGTTCATTTATCATCTCTTTCAGCATGTCTGTCCATGGATCTTTCTCTTTCAAGGCAGTTGTATATCAAAATGCTAAGTAAACCAGTGACCCTTCCTTGGGATCTTAATTTTGTGTTACAGAGACTAGCACTTGCACCATTTGAATCGGTTAATCTGGCTGACCTGAGGTTTTTAACATGGAAAACAGTTTTACTAATTGCTCTGACCTCTGCAAAAATGATATCTGCATTGCAAGCTCTTATGGTGAGTCAACTCTACCTCATTTTCCACAAAGGCATAATTTCTTTGAGAAATGATCCTTCTTTTATGCTTAAAATGGTATCTACGTTTACTTTAAGCCAAACTATCCATCTCTCCATTTTCTTTTTTGAACCTAGAAACAAGGGAGAATGGATACTCCGTACCTTGTATGTCAAAAGACAACTGAGGTACTATCTTGACAGAACTAAATCTTTGAGATCTTCAGATCAATTGTTCATTTCTTGTGAAGGTAAGAAGAAGGGACAACCTGTGTTAAATTATTTCCAAATGATGCTTTAAGGCTATTACCTAGTGTTATACTCACCATGACAAATCTATCCCAGGCAGTGTCAAGACCCACTCTACAAGGATCTTGGCTTCCTCTACATTTTTTTGTAAATGGTTGGATTCTATAAGTATTCTGGAAGCTGTACATACTTTCATAAAGCACTATAAGCTTGATTCCTTCTCTACTTCTGGTTCATGCTTTGCTACAACCATGCTCCAGGGGCTCGTGGACCCTTCCCCTTCCACCTCCCAGATACAGTTAGCTATGGTAATCTACCCATATAACTAAGGCTACTGCAGGGGTGATCAGTATGAAGAACACAGTACAGTTCTATAAGCTTAACTTACCATAACAGCAGATGTTCAAATGATCACTACTGCAGCAGCCAGTCCCTCTCTTCATCCTCCTTGTGTTTTGGTGTATTTTTTATGCCAGGGTATGGAAATTTATTTTTTGTTATTCCTAGCATTGTTCTTTCAGGGCTCAGCCTCCCTCTCTCTTCAGGCAGGAAAGCAATGAAGGGCTTCACGCCCACACTTGTCTTTTAGTCAGCTCAGCTCAAGCTGCTTGACAGTTTGGGTGTGTGGAAGGTGCCTTGAAATTTTGGAAGCTGGTCAGCTGTTATAACCCATATAGTTACAGCTACTGCCGCAATGATCATTTGACCATCTACTGTTATGGTAAGTTCAACTTACACAACTGTACTTTCTGCATATTGACATTCGTTCCATCTTTTGGCAAGCTCTTTTGCAGGACAGAGCTCATTTACAAGATAATGGTTGTCAGCCTCAGTCTCTTCCAGTTTTTATTCAATCATATGCCCAAGGCAGAGTAATTATAGTGCCTCAGGCAGAATAACTAAATTCTATTACAGCAAGCACTGGCCTCAGAATTCCACTAAGTGGCCACAGACTTCTACTCATGCTGTGACTTTCCTTTAGGCTGTTGGAAAAAGGCTGCCACTTTCCCACTATACAAAGTATTTAATTAGATGAATGCTATAAGAAAGCATCAGTAAACTTCTCACCATACACTTTTAATTCATTTAATAAGTTGCTAAGCACACTGTCTGCAAAAGTGCCTTTTTAGGGTGGCCAAGAACAATAGTCTGGTTAAGTAACCAACTAAGGGTCACATGCTACACAACTGCAGTGTGATGGAAACAAACTCAGTACTACAGGATAAAGCTCAGTATCAGGTCATAACCTTAGATCTCTGTGGCTATTCCTGAGATGGAAGGTAAATCTTCCATGTAGTGTACAGTGAAAAACACGGTCCCTTCATTATCACTTCCTTGTCAGTTAAAAACAACTGAAATTAAAATGAAGAGCAAAGAAATGGTTGACAAAAAGACAGAATATCTGATGTAAAATTAGAGAGAGAGAAAGACAAGAATAAAAAGAGAAGCAATACGGATCACTCAGTTTATCCTCCAAAATCTACTGCTCTCAACAGACAGAGGAATCTCTAGCAGCAGACTCAATCCATGAAGCCTGCGATACTTCAATCAGGATGAGTAGTACCCCCTAGACTGGCCAGATACTCTCCCATTTATGCAATGGATGTTTCTGGAAGTCAGTTCTAGATTGCTGACATAGCATATGACAAAAACACTGATGGATGGTAGTCCATCACTAACATCTCTAGATCCAGCCTTTAGGTATTCTGATGCTGGATTACCTCCAGTATCAGAAATTATAATCCAGACTACTTCCAGCTTCATGTTTCTTGTACCTTTTTGTGTTCTGTACACAATAAGAAGAGAAGTAAGGCTGCTCCCTAAGATCACTCCTTCATGGCTGTCTTAAAGGCACTTCAAGATGTATAAAACTGGCATCACATCCAGACATGCCAGTAGAAAAATGCCAACATTAGGGGATGCAGTGGAAACGTCTCTACTTCTAATCTGTATCAGTTGGACACAATAGCATAAATTAACATGATGGCAACCATACTTAAAAATCTATTTTTTCTGCCTATGACATGATCAATGTGGCAGATCTCATAAAACTTTCCATTTTGAAACAACTGCCTTTTGGACAAGAAGTGCTCAGTCAAATGAAAGGATTAAATGAAGCTTGACAAAATCTCTTGGCCATGCATGAAGTGCATCATCTTCCTCAGCAGATGTTTGTCCAGAAAACATAGGAGAACTCATTTCCTTTTCTTCCACTGTCCACATCACTCCCAAACACTGTAACAGCTGTAATAACAGCATAGTCGGAAAGAGCAGTAGGCTGAAAACCCGCAACCATGAATTCAGAAGGTTGTACTTAGGTTTACACTAACATCACTTATTGATGCCAAGTCGAACAACTACAAGTTCCCACTGCATTGCTGACCACCATGTTTACTAAATAATAAGTAGACTGCTGTGCTTGTTTTGAAAGGGGTTGCACTTCTGCAGCTCCCAATCCAAGCTCTATAGACACTACTTTCAAAACTGCACTAACTTTGAAAAAATGGAAATGCATTTGTTTAATTTACTTTTAACTGGTGCAATTTTAGAGCTAGCAAATTTAGAGATAGGGGATGAAGGCCAGATTCTCCACATGTGGAGGTGCTCAGGAACAGCTCTCCTGCAAAAAAAAGTCCCATTTTGATTTAATTTTCTTTACTATACACAGATGGTCTACAGGGTGGCAATAAGACCACCAAGTTCAGTGTAAGCGTTTTGATGGCCCTCAGCAAATTTCAAGTTGCGGGCCCCCAGGACTCTTCCAGTTTAAGTATCTCCCTGTCACTGCACCCCTCTTAAGGAACCCTTTAGTTCATGCTGCTAGCAGTATGCACAGACTGAACTGTAGCTACAATGCTCTTACATTAACACATGCTTGTGTATCACTCTATGTATGCCCATCTCACAAAGATATTCACAATTACTGGCATTTAGTTGCAACAATGATACATCACATCAACTCTATGCACAGGAATAGACTTGGGTGAAATGGTGCCCTGGGCATTGCCTAATGTTACATCTCACCCCCCAAATCCTCCAGTGCTCCCCCTCTGTTTTCCCCATCTCATACTTCCCCACAATATTCACATTACATTATACATCCTTTTCTCACATTTTTGCCTTACTTTTCAGTTTTTTCAAGAAGCCACGACTTTCTATATACTCTGAAGCACATTTTTCCCCTTTTTACACAACCTTTTCATTCAATGATGGCTTAAAAATAAATTAAAATTAAAGGAAAAATCAGAGTTGCTGTTTAACTTTAGTTTTTCTTACATCCTTTCAATATGCCTTTCCTGATAAAGACAACACAGTAATAACCATTTAGGAAATAACTCAATTTAACTGGGGCCCCCAGAAGTCATAGTAATCAGAGGTGATGGAAGCTGTTGAAGACTGGGGGGGGGGGGGTGAGAGGGGCACTTAGTGATCTAAAAAGGGCAATTTTTTTAAACTATTTACTACCACAACATACATTTACCAGGAGGACATTTTAAGCTTAACCAATTTCCCTTTTGGTGCTTGAATTAACATTTGCTGATAGGTTTTACTTATCCCATGGCTGATAATTGTACATTAACCCTAGTAAGAATAACTGTGATCATACCATATATAATTTGAGGGGACCCATGTAAGGGATGCAGCATTTAGGAACATTAGTGGCATGAGGGGCAATCCTGGACTACATTTTCTATTACCAATCCTTAGATCCAAGTTGCATTTGAATATGGACAGGGATGAGCTTTGTTTTACTTGAATGGATAGTCTGTTCTGGAACAGTGGTAGGCTCTGTGATATATATATATATATATATATATATATATCCTCAACATTCAGTTTAGATACCTGGACTGAGTATTTCTGATGCCATTTGACTTGCTGATGTTCAGTAGGTCCATCTGTATTAGGTCGGAGGCTGCCTTATATGCCATACATGTCACCTCTAAGCACTCTGTAGGATACAGAGTATTGTGATAAATCTTTGAGGTGGTCCATGCAACACCTATTGTTTAGGACTTGTATCCTTTTATTACGGTATCTCTATGGGTATTCCAGTTGTTGCATGGGTCTTGCCAGATACATGCCAAAGTGAGCATTATACAAAATGATTGACCTAATGAGGGCTTTGTAAAGGGGGACAATAACATCTCTAGGTCTAGGCAACAATCAATTTGTTTATAAGCTGTTTCATACAGAAAGACTTTCTTATGACTCTGGGTACATATTGGTCAAAAGTCAGGTCACTGTACATACAAGTTCCCAAATGCCAAACAACTGGGTCATTTCTCAGGAGGCATTGTCCATTTGGCAGTTCCCTGGAGTAGATAACTTCCCAAAGGATATGATGACGTATTGCTTGGAGATTAGTTTCAATTCATTATTCTAGCACCAGTTATTGTTTGGGACAAACCTTCCTGCATGATGGTTAAGTCATTTGAGGATTCAATAACTGCTCCTAGCTTGCAGTCATCTCAGACTTAGTTGATCAAAGCCCTTTGGTATTTCCTTATACTTTTGAGATGTATATGCCAAACAGTAAAAGTCTCAGCACCGAACTCTGGGGGACTCCACTGGTGACTGGTTTCTTCACCTATTTTGATCTCCTGCATCCTGTGAGCAACCATACACGTATGCATTATTTTATTCACCTTCCTAATTGTATTAACCTGATTGTATTAAACTATATCCCTTGTATAATACAGCACCACTTGTTAGAATGTGTTTTAAAGTTGTACATTGGAATAGTCTTCTAGTAAGCAATGAAACAAAATGTAGGAACCTATAATGACAAAACTACCCATTTCAGAAAAGTTCACCCATAAAAGGCCACTCAAACTTCTGTCATTACAATCCACCAATATCAGTAAATATGCAAAATCTCTGCAGAAGTAAGTCATCTAAATAATTCCACATTAAAAGGATCTGTAACTAATGAAGATGTTGCTGCTAGCAAACAATTTTATATTGCATTGTTTCATCTATAAATAAAGTGCCTGTTGCCCTTGCAGAATAAATTGCTTATGTTACATTAAAAAAATGATAAGCTAATTATTTTGCAATGGGGAATGGTTGGCAAACTGATAACAGAAACATAGTTACTAGGTAACTCTTGCAAAGGAGGACATTCATAGGACTGCAGCATCCACTCCCTTTAAAGTGCAACACAGTACAGTATCAGTGATCCATCTGCATACTGTGGGAGTAGAACCCACACCCTTCTGCAATAAAAGCAAGTATACTACCTGTAGTGCTACTAACAATAAAAATAACTTAGCATACGTAGCACTAAACTTCTCTTTCCCCTGAAGCTCTCAGCTCCTTATAAAATCTACCCGACACACAACTAAATTTCTCAACTTCACAGCACAAGAAATCTGGAAAAAGCCAAAATTTATTAGGGGGGGGCAAAGGCCCAAAACCAGGCACACATTCTAAATATTGCTGGTATAATCTTAGAAAGTTGCTAAAATAAAGTGTTATGTGTTACCATGTGTTTCCTGAAAGACAGGAAGACTGAAACTTAAAGGGCTATCATTCTTTAGTGAAGTCAGTTCTCACTGATTTGCCAGAGAACCACAAGAGGAACAGACCAAAATTTGGAGAGTTGAGAGCTATGGACTCATCTCCCTGAATCACAAGTGGTGGTATGGATGGAGAATTCAGGCTCTTGTTTGAGCCTCAGTAATACTGACCACCAGATATACCTAACTGGAGCATTTTGCACACACACACACACACACACACACACACACACACACACACACACACACACACACACACACACACACAGTAGCAGCATAACTCCTGCAAATAAAAGAACAAAACTCTCCTTACTGGCATGACTCTGGCTCTGGAAGCACCAACGGAACAGCATCAGCATAACTCCTGTAACACAGAGCAATAACAAGAACAGCTTGTTCAGTTAGTTTAATTTCCATGCAAGAATCCATGTTACCATGAAAACTCCACTTCATTAATTTTTCTCGACAGATCTTGCAGCTGGCTCTATGGTTCCGGCACCCATGATAGTAATATTTAAAATGTTCCTGATTGTGAGCCTTTATTCTGCTATTATGTTTGGCTTTGTGCAGAATTCTTGAGCAAAGAAGTTGAGAGTTATAATATCTGGTGTTCTGCCCGTATTTCTAAAACTCTCTAAAAGAGAAAGACATCCCTGAAGATTGGAAGCATCAGCACTTCTCAAAATTCAAGGTAAACACAGAGATTAGTCACTGTGGATTGATGATCTCAAGCGCTTACCTTGCTCATGTTTATTGCCTGATTTTTTTTTTTTGGCTTCATCCTAACAGGTTCTTATCACAACTCTGTTTCAGACAAAGAGCATAACCAGAAGATGAATAATCTTTTTTTTTTCCTCTCTATTTTTTCCCAACCAGCAGCAGCTTTTGTGGGCCCACCAACACACTAATGGATGACTGGGGGGGGGGGTGCCTGCAGCCACGGTTATTGCAGGTGAATAAAACTGGCTACCATGATAGTTTTAGTGTTGAGAATGCCTACCAGCAAAATTAACAAAGTCAAAAGCACTATGTCAGTGGTAAAACAGTTCTGTGAAATTGTGAAGAGTGTTACTTGACAGAACACAGTCCCTATAACCATTGACATATTTGAATTTTAAAGGACAAGTAAGAGTTATTTTTACACATCTGGTTTATTAAGTACACAGGACTGCTGTACTAGCCTTTGCTGGTTTGACAAAAATGTTATAAAATATCAAAATAAGATAACTTGCTGTGGTTGGGCCCCCCAGCGACCGCAAGGTTTGCTGGTGCCTAAAGCTGGCTATGAAGACCACTCACAGTAGATTGTGGGTGGTACAATAACATTTGGTAAGGTAAAGTAGATGCCATAAAAAGATGCCTGAATCACTATCACCCTACAGATATGGATTTTATGAGTGAATCACTACAGGGACATTCAACCAAGACATAAGCCTATTGTGCTGTCATCCTTTCTGGTTGCTTCAGCAAGCCAAAAACTGGCAGTATTTCAGGAAGTTCCACCTAAAGTGCTAAAGGAAGCCATTTAGTAGGTCTAAAGAAACCACTGGTCAACCTAACCATTTCTACAGGTTTTTCTTACTTACTCAAAATGACAAGAGATTTGTAACACATGCTGTGCTTCAGCAGTGAGAACCCATCTGTTCACAAAAAAGGGGGAGGTCAAATCTTGGCACAACAAATCCTTCCCTAGAAATCCTTGAGGTTGTAGTAATCTTGAAAGCATTACAAAATGTGGACCACCATATTCTAGCAGATTGTCGGAACATTCGGACATTTGAAATGCATTCCTTCTTCCTGGTATATGAAAATAAAAAAGAAGAAAGAGAATGAGGAAGATGAGGCTAGTTTAGCTGACTGGTTCTGTGCACTGCTCCACCCTGCAACATTTTAGTTTTAGCTTTTTTCCACTTCATGGCCAGTCTGAGCATACTGTGACTAATGTACAGAAAGACAATCTGTTTTCTATCATTCTGTGGAAGATTAGCCATTAGAATCTGTGCATTTTGAACTTTTTAATGTTCTTGGAACTGTGGTTTGTATCTCATATCATATGAGGGTGATATTTTCTCTGCTAAGCAATGTCAGGCAGCAGCTAAAACTTTTTGCACTGCATGTGTGTGTGCAACATATGCCTATTGTTTTAAGGTTGGCTGCTTTGGTTTATTTAGCATTGTCTAGAACACTGAAATATGACATTTTGCATTAGGGCAACTTTGCTAATATGAGACAGTATCTGACTGCAGTTAAAACTATATGGTAATGTTGGAAGAGGTACATTGAATTAAGTTGAGTGATTCATATCTATTTTAAAGTTTTGACAATGTTTTCTATATCTATCTATGTCTGTCTCTATCTATCTATATATCTATATATGTGGATGTGTAATTTTATTTTTTATGGAGGGGAACTTCTGCTGTATTTGTACCATTTGTATTTCTTCAAGGGCTATGTATCTTCAGTTAAAGTCCTTGTTGGAACTACCAGTTACCTTTCTGTGCAAGCTTAGCATTTGGAATTTGAATGTTTTGGACTATTTGATGTTTGATGGAACATTATGACTGGGATGATATAATATGCAGGAATGTCAGATAGCACTAAAAACCTATTGTGGTGTTTCGACAGTGGAACTGTGAGTGTACTATCTATATTATTTTAAGGGCCTTATATTTCATTCCATAGTTGCTGCTAAGAGATCTAGGTAGCTAACCTATGGGGCATGATGCTATTCTAGCCAATATGGGCTATGTGGATGATTTTGTTAACAACATTTTAGCTACTAACATGGTAAATGATCTTCACAAGCACAAACTGAATGTAGCTTCTCATTCATCTGTGTAATTAAAATGTTAGCAAAAAAGATTTATTTCTTTAGAACATTTGCAGCTGATTGTCAGACATCAGTTCATATGAAAGAGGAAAGTAAATTGATATTACCCAAAGAAGCTGTTCTCATTTATAACATTTGGAAGGCAATGCACCACAGGATAGTATTGGCTAGTGACTTCAAAGTAAAGGGCGGGGTTACAGGAAACAACTGAATGGGGTGGGGCTATATTACAACAAGTCAATGAACTCACTTGTGATCAAGCAACAGATAGGATTAGTCATTTTTGTCTGCAGGCTGCTGCAGTATCCACTCATTCTATCCATTTACTAACTATATGTACCTCAGATGAAGACACCCAAGCAACTGCCACCTCAAGACATAAGACATGCAACACATAATTCTCAAAGTCAGTGTGCTAAACAGTCACAGCCCCTAAGGCCAAACACAATGCCAGACACACTTGTTATAGGTGACTCCATAGTCAGACACACTGACGTCCCACTCACCAGACTGAACAAGGAAAAGATCACAGTAAGCTGCCTGTCAGGTGCTAGAATCCGCCACATAACACAAGCACTCAGGTCACTCCACAGCAAGTACAAGTATGACTCAGTCATTGTCCATGCCGGTGTGAACGACCTGAGACGTACCTCCCTGGACTACATGAAAAGAGACATAGAGGAGCTCTCAGATTATGTAGCCCAGGCCGGTATGACCCTGACCCTGAGCAGTATCCTACCCTCACCAAGAATGATGCCACAATACAGAGACAAAATGATCAGCTTTAATAATTGGCTTAATTACTGGTGTCATTCTAAGGATCCAATGTCTGTCTGCCTGGGATGACATGCTTGACAAGCCACGCTGCTTAAGGGACGGCTTGCACCTGTCACCCTGGGCTTCTGGATATTGGCAAAGGCTCTTGCCCCCATAGTGCCTTTTTAGGCAAGGCTCAAATGATAAACCTACCGCCCTAGAAAACAAAAATGGAGAAAAACTAAGGGTAATACTGCTCAATGCCAGAAGTCTAAACCTCAAGATGCACGCCGAAGCCCTCCTCAGTATGGAGAACATCGATGTCTGTGCTGTGACTGAAACCTGGTTCAAGGCTCCTGAGAGCACCCCAGCACTATCAGGTTATACCTCATATCATGCGTTCCGCCCCAAAATCCGGACCAAACCACAAAAGGAGGGAGTATCCATATTCATAAAGGATACCCACACCTCCAGGTTAGTAAGCATCGGAGACCATCCAGGTGCAATTAACCATAGGTAAAACTACCCTACAGTTTGTAACATGCTACAGACCACCTTCTCAAACTCAGGAAACCCACACAGCCTTCCTGAAGACACTGGAGAGTATGAATGTCTCTCCAAACACCATCATATTGGGTGACTTCAACTACCCAAACATAGACTGGGAACATTACTCAAGCCCCAACACCCTAGCCCAAAGGTTCCTGGAGTTCATAAACTCAAATGCTATGGAACAACTAGTCACCATTCCCACAAGAGGAGAAAATATACTAGACCTGATCATCACAAACATGGGGACAAAATGCTCCACACCGGAAGTATATCCTCATTGGTGAGATCAGACCATAAATAATTCTCACTGGAGATCCACATCCAGCCCCGCACCCCAACAAAAAAGACCACAGTGAACAACTTCTCAAAAGCAAACTTCACACTTCTTAAGACTGGAGTGGTATCCTTCAAGCCGGGCGAGCCAGTGGAAACCACAACCCACGCTGCTGAAACCCTTACAAATGCCTTCTACGAGCACCTCCAGGAATGTATGGATCAAGCAATCCCTAATAAAAACAAGACCCATTCCAGCAAAGGCAGGCGCCGGTCTGGTGGACCCCAGCCATAAACAAACTCTACAACAAGAGGAGAAAGCTACTACATGCCAGAGCAAAATCCCTAAAAGGGAAGGCATCTCTGATCAATACTAGCAAAAAACTACGATCACTCATAAAATCATCCAAGGCCAACTTTGAGAGAAAAATCGCTAATGACACAAAGACAATCATAAGGCCTTCTTTAGCTATGTTAGAAACCTGGGTGGAAACTCCCAGATATGCTCAGAATTAGTCCAAAATGATAAAAAAATCACTGAACCCACAGACATTGCCAACATACGGGCAGACAGGTTCAGTGCAAATTTCTCCCCTCCCTCCCCCCCAAAAGGAGAAATATCTATCCCACCAGAGTCTAGCCTCCCAAACATCTCAGATGCCCAGGTGAGAGCTGCTCTCTCTAAAGCAAAAAACACAGCCTCAATGGGACCGGACGGTGTCCTCGGCTGTGTGCTACATGAACTCAATGAGGAACTAAACTCACACATAAGGCTGCTGTTTAATCTTAGCCTTACTACAGGATACGTACCCAAAGAATGGCGTACAGCAACTGTGTTCCCACTCCACAAAGGCGGTGCTTCTACGGACCCTGGAAATTACCCCTTGTCTGCAAAGCTATGGAGAGGATCATAATGGAACTCATAAATAAAGACATTGGGGACCTACAGACACTGGATCCTACCCAATTTGGCTTTGTCAAGGGCAGATCCTGCCTCTTGAACTCGGTCGACTTTTGAAACAGTCACTAAGGCCATTGATGAGGGTAAGGCAGTTCACACAGCCTACCTTGACCTAGCAAAAGCATTCGACACAATACCCCACTCGGGCATCATAGAAAAGCTCACCAGCTTAGATGTAAACCCATATGTCACAAGATGGGTTGCAAACTGGCTCAAGGACAGAACACACAGGGTTAGAGTTGCTGGTGCCATGTCAGACTCTAAGCTGGTCACGAGCGGTGTCCCACAGGGCTCAGTCCTGGGCCCCTCTTGTTCGGCATTTATTTTTCTGAAGTGCAGGCAAACATAGGGGATTGTGGCTGACAAAATTTGCAGATGACTGCAAACTGGGCACCATAATTGACACTCCATCAGACACAGATATCCTCCAGAGAGGTCTCATAGAAATGGATAACTGGTGCCAGAGCCATGGCCTTAAGCTAAATGCCAAAAAATGTATAGTCATACCCTTTGGGAAAAACAAGGTAACCGCTAATTACCACATAGGTGGTAATCCATTAAACATGGAAGAAGTTATCAGGGACCTGGGGACCCAAGTTGACAGTAACCTCTCTTTTGACACTCACATTGCCAAAGTGGTTAGGAAGACCTCCTACATTGCTCACCTGATCATGAAGGGATTCACATCCAAATCAGGAGAGGTCATTGTACCCCTGTACTCTTCACTTATCAGACCAATGATTGAGTACAACGCCCCATTGGGAATGTACCTTACCCGGCACCTGCAGCAGTTGGAAAGACCCCAAAAGTTCCTCACCAAAAGGATAAAGGGGCTCAAACATATGTCATACGATGCCCGACTGAAGAAACTCCAGCTCTATTCAGTCGCATACCGTCTGCTCAGAGGTGATCTGTGCCTGACATACAAGGCCATGTCCAACCTGGAATTAATGGACATGCTCCACCTCAAAAATCCAAATCCACCAGAGCCACGAGAGCAAGAGACTTAAACCTCAACACGGATATAAATAGGATGTGCTGGAGGGACAGATTCATCACCCAGAGACTCCCTACACTATGGAACAGAATCCCAGTCCATGTGAGGCAGAGCCCCTCACTGACTCTGTTCAAGAGAAATCTTGACGAGTGGATGGGAGATCGTAGGTTTACCCCGGGATTCATCTCTGTGTCACTGCTGGACAGAGGCACAGCAAACTAATGGGTATAGTATTCTCATCCTAAGGGGTGGTGAAAGCCACACACACTCTGGCTAGGCTTATAAATGCCCTAGGGCAGATAGCCTAGTATGAACCTATGAACCTATGTATCATTGCAATCAAGAAGGCCAAACTTAGATGAAACTGATCCCTACGCAAATGACTCTATGAAGACCCCCTTTTGTACACTACTTCTCCTGCACCCCCAGTGTCCCTGCCCCCAACTTCCTCCATCTTGGTGTCATGCAATTGAGACAGATGGCTAATTTATTGTTTTTTAACACTTTTTCTTACTTTTTAGCTTTTTCATTCATCATTTTAACACTTCCTAACTGGCCAAAACTGCAGTGTAATAACGGAATTAAGCTGGGGTCAGGAGGCTTTTAGGGCTCAAGAAGACATAGGGTTCCAGACATACCTCTCAAACTCTTAAAACTAGAACCATGCAAAAAGGCAAAAATAGAGGTAAGGGGAGACAAAGGACAAGAAATGGGGACAGCTTTTAAATATTGCTCTTATCAAATAAGATAGTTTCCAGAATAATATGTTTTTCATTAGCATTGATTTTTCTAAAGGATGTGAAGTCTGAAACTCAAATGACTGACATTATTTATTGATTGCAATCCTCAATGATTTGCCAGAAAATAGGGACAGGCTAAAAACATAAGACAAAAATCCAGACATTCTGTGAAATTCTAGACAGTTGAGAGATGTGGTTCTAGATGCTGTGATGAACATTGCAAAGCTTTTCCCCAATGTTTGCTTTAATGTTAGCCTGGAACAATTATGAGTATAAAGAGAAAAATCACTCCTATTTTTTTCTTTCGTGGAAAAATAGTTGTGTTTAAAGCTTAATGTTCAAAGCTGAGAAAACAGTAGTTCTCAATAACCAAGAAGACAAATGCTTGCAAGGAAACAGCAAGCATACCCGGGAATAGTTCATGGTTCCCTACCTCATAGGTAGGTACTAGGCTACTGGCCCTAGGGCCTATATAAGCCTAGCCAGAAAGGTGCCCTGGCTTTCTCCACCCAAGAAAATTATTTTCCTGTGCCCCTGTCGAGCAGAGCCACAGAAGTGATCCCCGGGGTGAATTTCCTATTTCCCATCCAACCATCAAGATTTTTTCTTGAAGAGTGCAAATGAGGAGCTTTGTTTGATATAGATAGGTAGTTTGTTCCAAAGTATGGGAAGTCAAAGCCTTGGCGAGATCTAGATAGGCTGTGTGAACCACCTTCCCCTTGTCTACAGCTTCAGTGACTGTTTCAAAGAAGTCTATCAAGGTTTAGGAGACATGATCTGCCTTTTACAAACCCGAACTGGGTGGGATCCAGAGTTTGGAGATTACCAGTGTCTTTGTTTATAAGTTCCATAATGATACGTTTCATGGCTTTGTAGACCAGGCTCATCAGGCTAATGAGGTGTTAGTTCCTGGGGTCTGTGGTGGCTCTCCCTTTGTGGAGTGGGATAACCATCGTTGTGAGCCATTCAGAGGGTACAAAGCATGAGGTGAGGCTATGATTGAACATGGTACTTAGGTGGGATGCCAGTTCTTTATGTAGTTCATGTAGAATGCAGCCTGGGATGTTGTCAGGTCCCATGGATGCTGTGTTCTTGGCTTTGGTAAGTGTGTCTTTTACCTGTGCAGCCATGATTACAGAAACGTTGCATTCATCCGGTAAAGAGATGGGCCCTTTAGGGGGTGACAGAGGGGGTAAAGTTAGCACTGAACTTATCTGCCAGGATGTTGGCAATATCAGTTGGTTCTGTATATTTAGTGCCATTGTCCTGTAACTCAGAGCAGATCTGAGTGTGGCCATTGAGATTCTTGACATAGCTATAGAATGCGTTGTGGTTGTCTTTAGAATCAATGGCAATTTTGTTTTCATAACTAGCTTTAGAGGATTTTATCATCTAAAAAATTGGGATGAAAGTAAAAGGAGAAATTATCACAGGCATACATTATACAGCCGATGGTCTGAGGGTTGAAACCACACCACCTGGATAAAACCTAAATAGTGAAAGGGGGTACATGCAGACTCCACAGGGAAGGAATCCTGTAAGATGGCAAAGCTATTCAATATGACACTGACAGTGATTAGATGGTGTCATACAGACTCTGCCATTCCATCACAGTTAGCCACTTGCTGTATAGTGTTGTTTGCGATGGAAAGTCAATTTATGGCCAGCTTGCTACACAGCACAATATCATTTGCATACACAAACAGCCTAATGCCCATCAACTGCAGCCACTTTGACTGTGCACACCTCAGATATCTGTGTTTAAAACCATCAGTAAAGTATTCTTTTTGACTTCACACAAATGCACATTAGTTCTGCAAAGTCAGGATAATGATTACTTAACTCATTATAGCTGAGTGACACATCCATGTGTTTCTGCAGTTACATCCTACTACCCTTGTAGGTGTCAAATATTGATTTTTCATATTTTCATTAATAATCTTAAAATCATGCTACATGCAAAGTGTTAAAAGATGTGATCCTAAAGCTTACACAATGGCAAACACTACTATATTGATATCTGACTACTGTCTAATGCATGCAAACAGATGTCAATTGATACTTATATAATATTTATTTAAATTGCCATAACTTTAATATACTTTCTAAATATATTGACAACCAAGTAGCCTCATATAAAATCTCTCAGCTGGATAAGCAAAATGCTGCTTGCAATGTGTGTGTAACTCGAGTGGTTGCAGAGATATTGTAAGCTGTTTACAAAATATTACAAATGTAACAGTTACTGTGTTTACCATGACATATAAAATCCAGTTTAAGACCTAGAACCTAAAGAATACCACCACTACAAAAATAGTTTGTGCTGAAGAATTTGATATTTATACTTCTTTAAGTAATTCCATATGGTGCCAGAGATATGAATATCTGTTTGAAATATGAGGACATAATTTGATTTTATCAAAAAGCTTAGGATCCACCCTTTGGAAGTTACAGTGCAAATCAAAATTGAAGGGAATGAGTTAAGCAAATACCAGCAGGGTTAGTCATCTATATTCACAAATAATCCCCATACCTAGCAATTAATGTCAGAGTTGTTGACTGTGCACAGTTTAGATGCATGTTTGTGATAAAATCAGTGACTATATTAATGTATTTCAATTTTGATTCACACAAACATAGTTACAGTAAAGTAGTTCAGTTGGCTTCATTGAAATACATATTAGATGTGCAAATCCAAAAGGATGACTGTTTAAGATGTGCAAATGATATCAGGGTCAGTCACTTTTCACCTAGTAAGGGTAGTTGCATTTTTGAACATTTCAGATATTTGTGCTAAAAATAGCAACAGAAAAGTGATTCAGCTTTGTTTCACACACACAGTAGCCACAGTAAAGTATTCCAAATTATCTCGCACACAGGTACATCAGCTGTAGAAAGCCAGAATAATTAATATTTCACTAAAGCAAATGACAGTAGAGCCACTCACTTTCATCAGGAAACAGACACTCTAACAAACATTTATAGCCACTTTGCTGACTGTTTACTCCTCAGATGTACACCTGTTATAATCACTGCAGTAATGTATTTCAACTTTATTTCACACATATGATACAGTAAAGTATTGCTCACACTAATACACATTTGTCATGCATAGGCAGAATAATGACTGGTTAACCTGAGCAGATGACAGCAGAGTCAGTCACATTCATCCACAGATAGCCCACATACCCAGTAATCAAAACCAAATTTGTTGGCTGCATACACCTCAAGTATCAAATTATAATAAAATAAAAATAATCACAGTAATGTATTTTAACATCTTCTACACACACACACACACACACACACACACACACACACACACACAAATGTGCCCACCAGTTACAGCAAAGTGTATGGCGGTATACACTCCAGATCCCTGAATGGGATCAAATGAATGAATTTGGCCACATGCATTTCACTTTGCTGCGAGTAGCACCATTGAGTGTATCCTACTGTGCACCCCTGTTTGGGCGCACATACACACACACAAATGTGACCATCAATTAAAGCCACAAGTATATACTTCGGATATCTGAAATGAAATGAATGAATAAATGCATAAATATATATTTTCATGTAATTGCTGTCAGAATACAGTGACCAGGGCGGGTGACAGGTAAGATCTCTGTCTCAGAACTCCAGTTTGTGGGATTTCAGTCCTGACCTTCAGTTACTCTCTTTGCTGAGTTTTTTACATCTGCCCTGTGTCTTCATGCATTTTCTGCAGGTTCTCTCATCTCTCTTACCATCTAAAAATTTGCTGGTTGACTGTGTACAATAAAACTAACAATACATACACATACTCACTCTTGCACAGCTAGAGAAAAGGATATTAGTAATGGAGAAGTTAAAGAAATAGAAACTGGGGTTATGGAGTACTTGAGAAAAGAAGGATTCAGTGTAGAAAATCAAATTCAGAAAGCACCACAACAGGATAGAGCAATTAATATCCAAATTATGGGGAAACCAGTGGAATGGGAAGCAATTGGTCAGGTGCCATAAGAAGATATTAACAAGTTTACTCAAACAAAATCCTGATTCAAATAACTTTTCTTCAATCAACAATAACAAAGCACTTTGTACTCATACACAAGGCATTTTATCAGGCTTTTTTGATACTTATGCGGAAATACATACCTCTAGTAATCCACATATACAACTGGTAACATTACAATACTTGAGCATAATTCTAACTGCTCTATTGAAAGATAAAACTACTTTGTTAAGAAATAACTGTTACAGTCACAAAATCCTTAATGAAATTTCTACTCTTAAACCTTTGAAGACTCTGGCATCACGAGCTTGATCTCTCTCTATAAAATAAATTTAAATACCAGTTAAAGTCCATATTACTAAAATTATTTAACCATATGATCTCCCATGATATAGTAGACAAATATGTATATCAATCCAAATATATTTATTTTGCAACTCATTTCAGACGTTAAACTTATCACTAAGTGTCACCCCATCTACTGTACTACCCCTGATATAAAATTTCTGCAAACATTCTAGCTAGGAGGTTTCACATTGTGGCGAACCAGGCAATTTTAAGATTACAATCAAGACTCATGAAAACCAAACAAGCAAGACATATCTCTTAATTGTCCTGATTTTTGCCTAATACTTTTGGTCTGTTCCTCATAAAATGCCGGTTTTCTGGCAAATCATTGAGGATTAAAGTCAGAAAATACTGACAGACATTTCAGTGTCAGACTTTATACCCTTCAGAAAGACATGCTAATGCAAAGCCTGTTGTTCTAAGTTTGTAATAGCAATATTTAAAAACTGTCCCTATGCTGGGGCCTTTGTCCATATGAAGTAAGGTAATAATCTTATGTGAGAATTAATTCTACATTATAATGCAAATAAGAGATTTTAACAAGCAGCTTTCTCATTCTACATGGCAGTAAAGCTTTTAACCAAGTTCATGAACCTTTTCTTCTTGCTGTGCTAAGAAAATGTGCACTGCATTCAAACAATTAAAGCTATACATGCTTCAGTTCCATGTCTTTCTGTAAATGGACAACATGTTGTCTGGTATAAGGCAAGGATGTCCTTTGTCACTGTATCATTTTATCCTCTCACTGGAACCATTGTTCACAAAATATTAAAAAAAAAAAATCCAACAATTATATAGATAAAAGTTTGGCAATTTTGTTCTCATGTCTCACCTCATTCACTGGTCTTATCTTAATTGTGTTATTATAAATTGTTATTAGGGATTACAGTTGAACATCTAATTATTAACTATGTTTAGAAAAGTCTACTCTTTGTTCAATGGTCTAAGATCCAAATACATTTTCCCTAGCTTCATTCATGAATAGCTGACTAAATGAATTTAAAAACATTGGGGTTAAATTTAAACTAGATATTTGTTACTAACCATGATTTATTGGGTCTATATTAAATCAATGAACGCTTAAAAAAGTGAATGCTGATTTATTGAACCCGTGTAAATGAAAGCTTACAATCCCGAACACTTAGAACAGTGATTTTTTTTCCAAGAGAAAAAATCGCTGTTCCAAAAAAAAAAAAAAAAACTTAAAAAAAATTACATAAAGTGGAGGGCTGTGCCTCCTCACTTAAATATACCAACTCTGAGATTGCACTACAGTGACGAAAATGGCAAAGTAATGAAGGTGGCCAAGCGATTTCTTTCCCAGCTTATATGCCAGTTTGCTATTGTCTTCGATCATATAATAGGAGCCTGATTAATTTATGATGAGAGCAAAAAAACACATCTACAAACAGGAATAAATTAAAATTTTGCCTTCTTTAGTAATCAAAACTATTATTTTTCCAAGACATTTTTAACTTTTGCAGTAACTTGATTTTACATACAGCTCAAGATTTTTGCATGTTGTTTAACAAGTCATGTGTAAATTTCTTGTTGTAAAGAATAATACTAGAATAAGCCATACAAATTGTTCAGATTCCAAACATAAAGGCTGACATTTAAACTTCTAAGCCCCAGCTTGTTTTATACTACTTTAGTATTGGTCAAATTATTCTGCATACCTGATCACATTAATCCTGTTCAGGACAATAGGCCATTATCAATCACAACCAGATTATCATTTATTTATAAGTCTATGTATGAAATACAGATCCATTCTTTTTATAGATAAAGCATGAAGCTGTTTAGCTAAACTGACAGCATATCTGAAATTCTTCATCTTGGACAAGCAGAGGCCTATTTAATGAATTTCTGTTATTATAGCAGTTAGCTGACAATCCTGATCTGCTGATAAACAATATAGCGTTCAACTTATCAATGGTGTATTTATTTGTACTGCTGTTTTTTGGGAATGCTAAAATTGCAACAAGAGTCCCCTGCTGAAATTTAATCTGAACAGAATTGCAATTTCTAAGTGCTCAGCTCTGTTTACAAATAACAGAAAATGAGGACTTGTCTCCTCTAGCTTTGGTTATCTGAAAAAGAAATACTTACTCAGAGTAGAACTGTCATTTTCAAGTGCTTATGTCTGTTTAGATATGATGTCAGTGAATAGGAACTATTCTCTTGGTTTGGTATCCCAAAAAGAAATACCTTGCTATACAAGTCAATTTTTCCTTGCTATAGTTGCAATAGATGCAAATTTATAGCCAACATGTCTGAATTTCACCATCCAACTATGAATTACACTTTTTGACCTAAATTTTATGCTAATTGTTGCACAAAGAATCTGATTTATCTTGCAACATGTAAAAAATGTAAAGCTTTTTATGTCGGGTTGACTAAAAGATGCCTGAAAGACAGAATTTATGGTCATTTATACGACATAAGGAGAAAAAATGATCTAAACGCATTAGCGAAACATGTATTAGAGTACCCTTTACACCATTTTGACTTTAGAGTATTGGAAATAATTAGAATCAACAAAAGAGGAGGCGATAACATGTTGGCTTTAAGTAATAAGGAATTAAAATGGATTTTGAGGTTGGCGGCTCATATACCTCCTGGCATTAACAGCCACATTTCCATTAAGCCTGCATTGGAAGTTAGATAAATATCAGGAAATACCATTTTGTCTGTTTTTAAAAATGTTACATATTATGAATTCTAATGTATCCTAAATATGAATTAATTTAATAATTCAAGTTTAGTTGTTGAGTAAATATGGAGTTATTAGTTTTAACGCTCATTTCATTTTATGTACTTTATTAGATTTGTTTTCAATGATGTAGTTTAAATTCATTTATATTGATATATAAATTCAACTAAAAGTCATTTTTATATGTTAGTATATAACCTCAAATGCATTTTTAAACACCATAAATTATTTAAAAAATTTTTATACACATATTTTTTAAATAACATTCAACATTTTACAACAGATATAATTTTAAGAATTTGTATTATTAATATGGTTGACATACTGTCATTCTAAAAAAATTTATGATAATGAATATGCTATACATCCATTTATGATGTTTAGATAGCCAAATAGAGATATACATACACTTTCCAATATTTATTAAATATTTCTATTATGATATTATGTACCATCTATATTACATCTATTATCTGTATATCATATTATATTCCACACTGACAGTTAAATACAAATAGTTATCAATCATTTATGAATTACTATCGGGATAGACGCTAGTATTTCTATTGTATTTATTTATATATTTATATATCTAAGCATGGTAATGACTTACTTATTTATTTACTTATTTATTTATTTACTTGACTATTTATCTATTCATATACTTGTTAATGCATTCATTGATGTATAAATATTTATTTATTTATTTTTATTTTATATGTGCATAGAAATATAAATCATTGAGCTTCATATAGTTTATCTGTTTTTTATTAATTTATCTGCTTCTTATTAATGTGAATGAAAGAGCAACACTTCACACTTGATTTAGTTTTAATTTGCTTAGTTGTAGATAAAAACATTTTGTTACATTTGCGTTGGCCTATGCTCGTATTATATCGAGCAAAAACAAGACACTATAATACTGCTGTTTATTTCTGAATGATATTACCTGCATTCTAGCTCTTTTAAAAATGTCTGATTCAGTTTTTAATGTTTAATTATTTAATGAGTCAATTAACTCACTCTAGTTTTGGCGCCTTTTTTACTAGCCTTTCTATATAAACAAGTGTTTTTAATGTTAATACTACTGTCTGATGAAGCGTAGTAGCTGCTACGCGAAAGCGCTTACGTTTAAATAAAAGTCTTTATGCTCTATCCTGGTTTTTGATCGAATTTATACTGGACAATTTACCTATGTGGATTTATCAAAAGAAGTCATTTTTGTGTTACTGAATGGTTGGTTGAACAACTTGGTCGGTTCTGCATTTTTCTGTGGTGAGAGAGCCTGGTTCTAACTTTACTTTAAATCAATAAATGCTTAAAAAAGTGAATGCTGATTTATTGAACCCGTGTAAATGAAAGCTTACAATCCCGAACACTTAGAACACTGATTTTTTTTTTCCAAGAGAAAAAATCGCTGTTCCAAAAAAAAAAAAAAAAAAAAAAAAAAACTTTAAAAAAATTACATGAAGTGGAGGGCTGTGCCTCCTCACTTAAATATACCAACTCTGAGACTGCACTACAGTGACGAAAATGGCAAAGTAATGAAGGCGGCCAAGCGATTTCTTTCCTAGGGAAAGTATCGCTTATATGCCAGTTTGCTATTGTCTTCGATCATATGAGCATGAAGCTGTTTAGCTAAACTGACAGCATATCTGAAATTCTTCATCTTGGACAAGCAGAGGCCTATTTAATGAATTTCTGTTATTATAGCAGTTAGCTGACAATCCTGATCTGCTGATAAACAATATAGCGTTCAACTTATCAATGGTGTATTTATTTGTACTGCTGTTTTTTGGGAATGCTAAAATTGCAACAAGAGTCCCCTGCTGAAATTTAATCTGAACAGAATTGCAATTTCTAAGTGCTCAGCTCTGTTTACAAATAACAGAAAATGAGGACTTGTCTCCTCTAGCTTTGGTTATCTGAAAAAGAAATACTTACTCAGAGTAGAACTGTCATTTTCAAGTGCTTATGTCTGTTTAGATATGATGTCAGTGAATAGGAACTATTCTCTTGGTTTGGTATCCCAAAAAGAAATACCTTGCTATATAAGTCAATTTTAAAACCATTTTATTATTTGGAATTGCATATCTCCATTTATTGGTTTTATGACTTACTGAATAAGTGTTAATCCTGACTGGAAACTGCTCGGACACAGTGCTTATAAATGCTTACCATTTCTCAAGTTCACTCATCAATGATTTATGTTGTAACATAATGTACACCTGACTCCCCACAAATTTGCAGAAATGTACAACTTATCATTGCCTGAATGTGTGTTGTGGGAATACTACAATTGCAGTCTTATTTTTCATATTTTGGTTTTGCAGCTGTATTCAGTCAATCTGGGACTTTCTTGTTGTACAATCTGGTGAAATCTTCAATTAACATTGAAAGAAAGTATAACTTGTATAACTGCGTATTAATTGTAGTTATGTAGTACCACATAGAAAATAATTATCTATTTCTTTAATCTCAGCATGGGTCAAAAAAGAAAAAAAATTCTCATGAAAGTTATGGTGTAACTTTATTAAAATGTGTTATATCTTTATGGAAATATTCATATATATTTTAAGAGATTCAGAAAGATTTCCTAATGCATGGAAACAGCAAGTATTCTGTTTAGTTCCATTGTAAACAGTATTTAGCGGTGCATGCTACCATCCTTGCTGCTACTACATAAATCACAGTCTCAATTAATTGTAGCTTTGTGGTTGTGTTTATATACTTCTGCTCTTTACCTGGGGAATATGATCTATTCAGATTCAAAAGTCTACATTACTACTTCATTGAACATTATTCTGGGTAGCACCTGTACTTGTACTGTGTTATTTTGCGGTGATGACACTGACTAGTTCTCATGCTAAAAAAATAATATTTGTGTATAATGCCCTGTTAATACCAGAATCCTGTGTGGTCAGTATATTTTACTTGTAATCCATCTTTGTGGAATATTTCTGGTACCCATGCTGTTTTATGATGTAAAACAATGAAAACTGTGATAATTCGGAAAACAAAACTAAGAAGATGATGTTCTTATGTCTTGTGCAAAAGGTACTGCACATTCAGTGCTGGGCTCCATGATGGAAGTATGAGGCCTATCACTGCAAGTCCTAGAACTTACAACAATAAAGTACAACCACCTTTGAAAACAGTTAATATTAAAACACAGTAAACTACTGTGTGAAGAAAGAGGCCATAATTGCAATGCTAGCAGGGGAGACTCCAGAACTGACTCACATATGCCAACAAGCCAGGAAGACAGCAATTCTAGCAGTCACCAAACTGAAGGCCCAGGTGTAGGGGTAATTTGTAAAGGCCATGGGAAATGATCTTTATATGATCACAAATAGGTTGTGGCAAACCATCTGGTGACTCTGGAGGGAGAGACAGGATATCGCCCTAGTTGTTCATTGACTTCAACTAGTTACTGATACTGTTGAGAGGTAAAAAATCATATTATGGAATTCCTGAATCTCTTGGACTTGACCTCTTTTCAGGAGGCAGTGCCAGAAGCAGACACTAAATTTGGATTCATTTCTATAGATAAGATCTCGGCAGGATTAAGTAATTCCATCATGCAGGGAGGCTGCAGGAATAGAGAATATCAAGGTGGAAATGCTTGAATGTACTGATTATTGCTGGTGTTTTATGACTGACATGTCTTTTCAACACTGCATATAAGGCTAGTACAGTATCTTTAGACTGGTAAACCAGAATATTCATCCTTATTTTTAGGAAGGAGACTTGAGGGTGTGTTCTAAAATAACAGAGGGACTGCACTCCTAAATCTATGTGAAAAGTTTTATGGCAAAGGACCGCAAGGGAGACTTTATCCAATAGGTAAGCCTCTGAAAAGAGAAAATTTAGATTCCACTGTGGATGAGGTTGGACATGGCGTGGGAGTTTGTTAAAACAGCCCACATGTATTATGCATACTTTGAGAAGGCATATTGGCCTTATAACCCAAAATGTTTTCTGTGCGGTAGTATAAAAGTATGGAGTCCCAGGTCCTTTGCTGTAGTCTCTAAGTTAAGATGAATACAGCCATGGAGAATGTAAGAATCCATCACAGTTGCATCTTGTCTCTTTTCCTGTTTGTTATTTTCATGGGGAAGGATATCAAGCTGTAGTCAAGACCACGAAAGTGTCCATTTAGAAAAAATGGGAGTAGTACCTTCAAAAAAACTAGAGGTACAAATATATAAATAACTCAAAAGAACACCTACACCAATAGCACACCAAGAAAATGCTTCTGTTTGGAGGAGTGGCTTTTTCTTTGGTGTCCCATTGATGGAGGCATTCTTTAGGGTAGTAGTTCTGTCCCTATTTTCACCTATGGTTATGTGCTTTAAGTAGTGACCAAAAGGATGGCATTGTAGATTACAGGTGGCTGGAATGAGATTGCTTTAGAGTAACTTGGCTCACTTTCCATGATACAGTGAGAAGCAAATCAGAAGTTTTTCAGACTGCATCCACTACTCCTCTAAGTTAACAAGAATCAGGTGAGGTTGTCTGGACAGGAGGTATATCCAGATGGAAGGTGTTTGGGCATAACCAATACATACCGGATGCTTGATATCTCTCAGCTTGGCTCAGAATACATGAGGATCCAATGCATGAGCTGAAGGTTACTGCTGAGGATAGTACAATCTAACATACCTAGCTATCTCAGCAATTCCTACAAGGGAAAGTGGTTTAGAAAACAATTTAATAGATTTTTAGATTATCATAGTAGTGTGCAGATTATAGAATCCAAATCATTAAAGTAAAACTGACATAATTTTTGTATCCTGGAAATCTAAAGGGTAAGAAACGTGAAACAAACTTAGCAAGGTGGAGCTACAGATTCCCACAAGAGGAGTCTTCTAAAGCAGCACAAGGCAGGAAGAACATTATATAGACGGCCCCACATGGCCATGTCAGTCATCGCTTTGAGGCTTTGCGGTCCTATGGATGTTGAGAGTAGGATTCTTTCTGCTGCCTTCCCAGCAGGCTGTCTTAAATGTATCAAAATGCAGTAAGTTTAGGCACCAGGCTCAGGTTATTCTATCTGCAGACATCACTCCTTAACCAACACTGATAGCACAAATATAAGAACGGTCAGTAAAAGTAGTGATGGTCTGTACAGCGACCATGAATTTCACAACCCCAAAAGGGCATGCTGTAAGAAATAGACAAGCTTTCTCTTCTGGTCCACAGACAAGGTGACTGATCTGCTCTTAGCCCTTCTGGTTTTAATACTGAAGTAACTCTGGTATCAGTTTAGTGCTGAGAGTTCAGATTTCTTTTTACAACCTTCACCTTGAGTTTGATGCTAAAGCCATGGCTTCAGCATAACTTTCAGTGTGTTCAACAGACATGTGGTACATTTATTCTCTCTACTGAAGAATCCTGGAACTTATGAACAACAATGCCAAGTTAAAGAAACTAAGCTACTGCCCTATGAGCTCACCTCTTTGACAGAGTTAAATTTCCCGAAAATCCTTTGGTTCATGCCAATATTTCAGAGAGAGAGAGATACACCTGAGGTATAATCCATAATGATCTTAGAGCCTCATCTGGCCTTCAACAAGGACTTGGCACCTGAGAGCAGTCCTAAGCTCACACTAAAAAGCGACGTGTGCAGTGATATCCATTAGTCTTCAGTTTATACATATGCTGTTTTAACTGGGATGGCCTGTTTTGTGTATTAGTTGCTCAAAGATAGATGTACATGTATGATAGAGATAAAAAAACACCAAAAAGTACAAAGAGTTCTGATGAAGTTCTTGAGTTGGATGAAATCTCTCAACTAATAAAAGTGAGGTTTCAACAGCCAATGACCTTTTGGTTGTTTGTTTATACATTTTTGCAGCTTTTATTATGTACACTGGTTCTTTTGTATTGTTCTTATTCACAGGACGTTTCTGGTATTTTGTTGAATATTCCTGTGTTCTCCACTTGTTGTTGCTTCCATACAGATATACTGTTATTTACAGAACTGATCCCCAACTTTATAATTCTTTCTCTATCACCAATGAAAAACATGCACCAGGAAGCATTTTTTCTGAAATGGTTAGTCACCTGTATATCATCTGATTACCACAGATAAGGAAAACCCTTGTTGGAAAATGATGCAGATTAGGAAAAATTACAAATGAAAACAATAGAATTAATTAAAAATCATTTTATTTAAATCTTCAGCTAAAGCAGTATCAATCATAGCTTTTTCAAAGAGCACCATTACAGTCAGCATAATCAAACAAAATGGTACTTCACTGAAAACTCACACTGGAGGGCAGGATTCCCCATCTCTGAGGGGAAATCCCCTGTACTCCCTAGTTTGTTACTGAATCAGCACAGCTCTAGAGGAAAACAACACTTTCCCCAGTGTAACATTTTTGAAGAAGCCTACAATCTGCAGACAGGACTTCAAAGGGAATTTGACAAACCTGGCTTTAAACAGCATGACTCTCCGATTCTTCAGCTATGTAATTACAAAGGTGTGGCAAGACAGAATACCTTCACAAGAAGGCAGAATAAGAGCTGAGTAGGACAGATTAAGGACATTTGTTTGAAAACAATCTCACTAAAGACAACGCAATGATGTTCAAATAGTTAAAAATTTTAAATAAAATAAAAAATATTTTCGCAAAACTCATATTTATTGGAAAAGGCACATAATGCACAAAATTATCCGCATTATTTTGCAAGACCCTAACCGTACCTCTAACTCAACTCACAATCTTAACCCTAAACCTAGCCCTAACTTTAAACATAACCCCAAACTCAGTTCTAACTGCAATTTAACCTTCAGACTGAACCCTAAAGTCAATGGCTTCTACAAGTATTAAAGTAACCACATTAAACCAAATGATATGTTTTTATTCAAAAGTAGCATTTAACCATTTTTTAATTATCATTTGACTAAATGCATTTCACTGTAATATTCATAAAATAAAATTCTGTTTGAAAAGACTGGATCAAACTACTAGCAATCAGGTAGCTTACTTTAACACAAAGGAATAAATGAAAGAGCGGCTATGGAAAAGGTTCTGTACAGCAGCTTGGTAGAAAGCTATAGCGAGGCTATGCTGGGCAGCATGGCTTTAACAAAGCCGATGCCTTGCTAGTCTAATTTGATTCACTTCTGTGACAAAGAGAATCCTGCACTGTGTAAGGACTTTGCAAAGCCTCTGACACTGCCCCACTGGAACTGAGTAAGAAAATCAAATGATATTTGGGTAGTAGGTTTGAAACTGGTGAACTGCAATGGAAACTGCTTGACAGAAAGCACTGAGCAGATAGAAGTTAATCTAGACAGAACTGTAAAAAATTAAAATTAACAAGCAGTTGTGAGTATGAAAGGGTTCAGTTCCCAAACTAGCCTTGTTTAGTATATTTGGAGAGGGGTGCTTTTTGTCTGTACTGCCTTCCATCACCACCTCTTTAAGACAACTGTCCCATTCATTCCCCGTACACCAAGCAATAACTGATAAAGGGGGGGGGGGTATCACCTAGGCAGCTATCAGAAGTCAATCAGCTTTTTCTACATATGGTCTTTACCTCACAGTACATGTCCAGTAACATGCCAGAGGCATTTCAAAAAAAATTATTAAACAGACAAGATGACAAGTTCATTTCATTACTGTTAACAGAGGCAGAAAATGTTTATTAATTCATAATTCCAATCCATGTGATAGTTTACTCTGTTTGAGATAGCTAGTTTTGCAACAATTGCAGAATGTGAAAAGCAATTATTTTGAACAAGGTCACTGTAGGGAAAATTCCCCTTTCACTAAGGTTCAGCAGCCCCAGAGATCATTCATTCCCAATATCCACATTGTCCATATCAGGGCTGTAAGGATTGTGCTACCTGTCCCAGTATTGACTGGGCAAAAAGCAGAGCAACTAATCTGGAGAGCATGCCGGCCTACTCACCAGCACACATGTACACACAGACAAACACAGGCAATTAGAAACTAATCTGGAGAGCATGCCCGCCTACTCACCAGCACACATGCACACACAGACAAACACAGGCAATTAGAAACTAATCTGGAGAGCATGCCAGCCTACTCACTAACACACATGCACACATAGACAAACACAGGCAATTAGAAACTAATCTGGAGAGCATGCCAGCCTACTCACTAACACACATGCACACACAGACAAACACAGGCAATTAGAAACTAATCTGGAGAGCATGCCGGCCTACTCACCAGCACACATGTACACACAGACAAACACAGGCAATTAGAAACTAATCTGGAGAGCATGCCCGCCTACTCACCAGCACACATGTACACACAGACAAACACAGGCAATTAGAAACTAATCTGGAGAGCATGCCCGCCTACTCACCAGCACACATGTACACACAGACAAACACAGGCAATTAGAAATTAATCTGGAGAGCATGCCAGCCTACTCACTAACACACATGCACACACAGACAAACATGGGCAATTAGAAACTAATCTGGAGAGCACGCCAGCCTACTCACTAGCACACATGCACACACAGACAAACACAGGCAATTAGAAACTAATCTGGAGAGCATGTCAGCCTACTCACTAGCACACATGCACACACAGGCAATTAGAAACTAATCTGAAGAGCATGCCAGCCTACTCACTAACACACATGCACACACAGACAAACAAAGGCAATTAGAAACTAATCTGGAGAGCATGCCAGCCTACTCACTAACACACATGCACACACAGACAAACACAGGCAATTAGAAGACTCACCAGTTCACCTGTGGCACATGTTCAGAAGGAAAGCACAGCATTTAATGCGAACCAACAGAAATGATGTGCAAACTCCATGCAGAAGGCACCCCAGCTGAGAACACAACTGGAGAATGAAGTAATGTGAGGCAAAAATGCCAACAGCTGCACCATTGTGTCGCCCAGTCTGAGCACTGACTATATTATAAAAGGGGTACAGGGGTGAAACCTCCTGTGTGGACAGTATGGGAGAATTTGTCGCAGTGAAAGTACAGGAATTGAAATCTACCTCAACTTCATCATTTTTTAAATCTGAGTTGATTTCACGTCCCTAATATTCACAATCATGACAATGAACCTAATTATTGTATAATTTGAAAAGACACTATTTTCCAACAATATTTGTGATAAATATGCAAGCTGCTAAGGGGTGCCTCTGCAGCAGTGTGAAAGATACATTTGAGTACAAACGAACATTTAAAAGGGTACACTGCTAGATTCCATCGACCCCTCATTTTACCCTTCTAAAGTGTTGTCAGTGAAAGAGTAATTTTCTTTTTCTCGACATCTTTACAGTCCCATTTTTTTTTATATTTTAAAATTCATACGGTTTGTTGCATCTTTTGACTCTTTCATTCCACATCTTCCTTTTTGCCACAGTAGAGTTAGACAGGCTAAGTATACATGGCAAGGGTCTTCTGATCTGCAACAGCCACACCAATAGTCAATACTGATAACTGACTGGTGTCATGAAATGTCTTCTTGTCAATTATTTCTCTTGTTTCAGTGAAGGTATGTTGTAGGTATAATCACAAAGGTTTATTTAATTCCACTCCTGCACAGTAAGTATCCATGCTGAAAAATATCGGTTTGCACAATAAGTACCTTTTAAGTACCTCCACACCATACATGAAAGTCAGGATCTAAAGCAGAGTGCATGGTTTCTCTATGGTCCAAGCTATAAGTGCACATCGGTGGTCATGAAGTACTTGAAAACTGAAGTTTTCTAGCATAAATACACAGTCTGCTGAATACCACTAGACTTTATAAACTGATGAATGCAGTGTTAAAAAAATAAAGTAATATAGTCCACAGACTAAGATAAGCCACAGGAAAGCGTGGTCTTATTTACTTACTGAGTTTTCTTCTGGAAGGATGAAAGTATAGGCTAATGGAACACAGCAGTGCATATACCTAACTGTCCTTACTACAGTAATATGCAATAATACACAATGTCTTACCACATTAAGCAGTCTCACCATCTACCAGGCTTTTGTGTAAACAAGAGCACTTTGGGTTTTTCTTATGTGCAGGACAACTACAGCCAAATGTACAGCATTCTGCATTTAATCTGGCCACATGACTGCTCAGAAATGTTGGACCTCAAAATTATTCAAAAAGCACCTTTGTAGTAATTGATTTGGGCTGCACATGCTTTGATTGACGAAATAAGTCTTGAATGCAAGTTTGATTTACTCAAGCACTATTGCTGTCACTGTTGGTTTTTTTTTTTTGGTTATTTCCTACAATAGCTGGGCAACCTCTTGTTGTCACTTAGAAATCAATTACCAACATGAATTCTGAGTGATATTAAAATAGATTTTATTCAACTTGCTGTTACCAAAACTGGATTATGCTTCACAAGTGCTAGGATGGGGGAGTGACCTATGCTTATCACTTTTCCAAAACAAAGCAACAAAGTTTAATCAAAATGCTGACGTTACGTTTTCATGACAGTCAAGAGTTCACATTTTTTTTTAATTTTTTTAATTTATATAATGGAGTTTTATAAATATCTGTAGGGCTTGCTGAAGTACTATAAACAACATAAGTAAACTAATGCAAATGTAATTAAACAGCTTATCCAGAGTCATACTTTCAGGGTGCTTTCTGGCCTCTAGCAGCAGTTGATGAAACAAATGAAAAATCCATGCATGGAAAGTTTCAATAAAGTAATGTAAGTCCAGTGCAGTGAATGAGGTAGCTCAAGTTGCATATGTCTGCCTCATACAAGAAAAGGACATCTTGCTTACCAGTTACAACAAATTACACTAATGAGGTATTAAACAAATAAGCATTTAACTTTCTTGTTTCCTGGACAAAAAGGAAAGTTAAAGGAAGTTTAAGGTCATATTATTCTCCAGCCACACTAATCCAACAACCTAGAGAAAAATGAGGACAGAATGCTCTTGTGCCAGGGGCTCACACATCCTGTCACTGTTCTGAAAGTTCGGTGCCATCATGCAATGGAATTCCAAATAACCGAATACTGCAAATCGGTGAATGAAGAGGCTTTGTGAATGAAAAAATTGCTTTAATCTCTGGCTAGTGCACATCATATTATATCCTGCATCTTAAAGATCTGTCTCAGACTGTTGCAAAGGTTACAATGGCAGTGTACGGAGAGGCTGGGGGACATGCCTTTCCTCCTTCCAACTAATTATGCTTCAGTGATGATACAAAAGTTGTGTGGTAGTCTCAAGATGGAGGGCATCTCAAGTGAGACCTGTGGAAGTTGAAACTGTGGACAGATGTGACAGCTGTGATTGGGTATGAAAGATTCCACATTTATGGTCTTCGAAGGGAGGAACTCACACAAGACATACAAGTCTTGATAGGTAACCTTGAACATGACTGAGGAGGAACAACTGCGAGTACACTGAAGCACACATATGGAAAAGTAGTGTCAAAGGACAGTAAGATGACATGATATTGAGTGCAGTTTGAAGTCCAGAGATGCTCAGATCAAACCGATAGAAAGAGAAAAGGATATGGGAGGCTGCTGGAAGGGGAATCTTTCAAGCTGTATATGAAAACACACTATCTGGAAGACAGGGTCATAGAACTGTCTAGTGAGTCGGTTGCACAGTATACAACGTCAGAGAGGTTTGTTTGGAAAAGAGCAAGACGATGATAGAAGAATGGTAGGTCAGGAGGGGAGCTGCATTACCTGGACTGACTCAGATGTTTCTTGTTTAAAAAAAAGCAGGAATTGAATAATTTATGTAATTTTGCTTAGGTTATATGATATATAGCAATATATGTGAAGTATAATGTTTGTTATCTTAATATAGTTTGATTACTTTTATATGAATGTAAATTTGCCTATGTCACAAGTGACAATTCAATAAAGGTATCTGAAAAAAAAAAAACATCATCCTGTCAGTCAGTTCCTGGTAGCAGCCATGAGCTTTGCAACTTTCTTTTGTAACATATCTCTAAACAGACATTCTCACTGCTTCAAACACTTGCTTTTTACAGCATACACTTACCAGGCATCACACTTTGAATGTAACTTCCTGGGCCAGGGCCTTCTTTAGTAGGGTTATACTTCAACATTCTCTTTTAGGAAGACCTACATGCTCAGTGTGTTCAGAGCTTATATACATCTTTTGTTACTTCAAACTACCACATTTTGGATATTCCCTTCTACTCCTTGGGGTTCTAGCCTTGTTCTCCAACCTGACTCAAACGCCTTTGAAGGAGGAGCATATATTTGAACAAATGCATATTCACTAAAATAGAAGTCACCATAACAAAATTTCTCAAAATGCCATTTGTTAACTACCTTTATCATACCATTAGCACTTCCATACTGGGTATTTGCAGGGAGCAGGGTTCTTCCATGAATCTCCATTTAAATCTGAACCCACTTCTTCATTATATGGTCCAACCCCAAGTCTGCATAACCGCACAGAAGGGAGACATTAAATATCTTCTTTTCGTTGTGGGTTGTATGACCCTCATGGAATTAGGAAGCTAACCACCCTTCTTCTATGAAATTGTATGATCCTCATGGAAGGAGGTAATGAACGAATGCCTCTCCTCTGAAGTTGTATAACCCTCAAGAATGGGAACTTAACTATTCATCCTTTCCTGTGGTTATATGACTTTGGAGATAAAAAGCTTAGAAAGACCCAGGATAGCCTGTTCCCTGTAAATATATAATTTATATCTCCTAATTTGCATTTACATGATTTTTAACCAAATACCATTCAGTGAATTTATTTAGGTGAATATTGTTTTGATATCATAATCTCGGCTGAAGTGTCACATTGACTTTTAACAATAACAGTAGGTGTAAGGCAATAACTTCTGACTGGTGGGATGCCTGTTTCTCATCCCCCAGGATGGCAGGTGATGGCTTGTGACTTCCTGCTGTGCAGCCATCAAAAGCAAATGTCTAGTGATTATGATCTGGGGATGGGGCATAAACCAAGGACTGCAATAACTCCCCTAAGCTTAGCTTAGCATTGGTCTATGCTCACAGACAATTAATTAGAGAGAAAATAGATAAACATGATATCCTCCTTGATATCACTGCCTTGGGTAGTCTCAGTTGTACACTGCAAGGAAGAAAGTGCACATTGCTGTAAAGCCCCCCCACAAGAACCTAGCTAGAAGACCTGCTTTTATAGTGTATGTGTCACATTGCTCTATATTTCTCCCTTACCATCAAGCAGAACACTCCTAATGTTCAGCAACACTGGTTAAACAGAGAGGATCAGAGGAATCACTTTACACAGAAAAGTGACTATAACACCAAAAGGGGATGGCAGTATGTGCTGTACAAATCACAGTGGACATCACCCAAGACACTCATTTACAAATCAGACTGCCTAGGAGAATATATAAAGAAGTTGTGCAGAACTGGACAGTTAAAATGGACAGATGTTTTAGAAAACTAGACAGTTAAGAGTTTATTTAATTACATCACAGGGCAAGCACACGGGTGTAGCATGTGAAGACATACAGTAAATGTGTCATTCTTCAGAAAAGATAATTATGAAGTGGTTACAGAACTTAAAAAGATAAACCCAGTAAGAGTAGAATGATATAGTTCTCATTCCTGTCAACTGTCCAGATTTTCACCTCATATTTTTGGTCTATTCCTCACAAAATGTGTGCTTTTCTGGCAAAACACTGGGATGATCTGAGGACAGAAGTCACTAAATGACATACATTTGAGTTTCAGACTTCAAATCCTTCAGAAAATGTATGTTAACACAAACTCTGTTACTCTAGCAACTTTCTAAATTTATAAGAGTAATATCTAAAATCTGTCCCTATTTTTGGGCCTTTGCCACCCCCCCCCCTCTATTTTGCTAGGCTTTGTCCAGATTTGTTGCACTAAGAGGTCGACAGGTATGATAGTTCTTCACAAAAAAGACGGGATGATACATGAATAACCGCCAGCAGAGGCATATAGAACAAAATAAGAGTTCAAAAAAGTCTATAATGAGGATAAATAGAATGCAGCTTTTTGAATAAGGCAGGGAAATCAATATACAGTTAAGGTACTGAGATACAGGGAAAAGCCAAGACAACAACTGAGATAGTACAATCACACATAAAATGGGCAGCTATGATTTTAAACCATATGGCATTACTTGTCATGAGTTTGTGGATTTGTTTTCTTTCTTTGTTATATTACTTCAGACATACTGTAGGAATTCAGTAATCCACATTCAACTCAGTGGTCTTACACAAATAACTAACAATCAACAGAATCTAAAGTTAGCAAACTCTGCTGTGTGACATTTTCATTGCAATACGTAAATCTGTATAACAAACCAGACCTCAAGGCTCCCAAGTTAACTTCAACAGTAGTAAGGGGTTTGACCTTTACTAGAAACTGTAGTTTTGGCTCATTTGGCAGTGCAGGCAAAAAGAAAAAATGTTTAAAAAAAAAAAAAAGGAACATTCAGAAAATGGAAGATGACAGTGGGCAACCACAAAGACACTGCTGTCAAACAGCTACTTCAGATAATGGAGGGACGCATTCATACCGTACCTCCTAATTTTTGAGTTAATCTTTAAGCACTACCCATATTGGGAGAGCAGAACGCCAGTAAGTGAGGAGCTGTGGATTCAGCACATTTTTGTGGTATTCTGCTGCTTGATTTGAAAGCAGAAATAGAGGAGCATAACAACAGTAATAAACTAGGCTATAGAGTCTTTAGTAGCAAACTCCATATAGGGCATATAAACCAGGGAAGTGGGGGGAGGGGCTCAGAACTCATTTTTATGCAATGGCTTGCCTTTTCTTTTTCTTTGTATAGGATTAGGCATGCACTATAACTTGCTCAATGCCAGAATAATAAAGCTATTAACAGGTCTGCCGTTGGATGTATAATGGTCTGGACAGAGATATTAGTGTTATATATTTTTTATGAATTCTGTTATTATGTCTCCCTCCTCCACTACATCTTTTATCCCTAGACATACATCTATACCCTGCTCGCATTATCACTATCATGCTGTCTCCTACACTGCCACACAGTGTCTTTTCTTTTCTCTTCTGCACATTTTTGTCTGGTCGTCTCACTCTTTGTAAGGTTTCTGCATACAAGTTATTTCTCAGAAGCTGTATTGTAAAAATGTCTTATTTACTGGCCGCCTTCCATTAATCTGCCACTGTGTGTAGTGAGATACCCTCACAACATTTTATCTATCTTTTCTAAACAATTCCTATATCCTCTTCATCCCTCTTCAAATATGGCTTGTACATCTTCATACATCAGTGTATCTAGGGTCTGTTCACAGGTCAGTAACAGTGTAGCTCATTAACACTATAGCTTGGTATCTACCAGTCGAAAACACTGTAGCTTGGTCTGACCACTGTTCAGTAGCACCATAGCTAGGGTATGACCAATGGTTAGCAGGACTGTAGCTCAGGTCTGTCTACTGGTTAGTAGCAATATAGATAAGGTATAACCACTGGTTAGTAGCACTGGAGCTCAAGTCTATCCACTGGTCAGTAGTAGTGTAGGTTGGGTCTGACTAATGGTAAATGGGAATAAAAGAACTCAAAATAAATGGCATGACTGAACAGCAGGACACAGGGAGGTGTGTTGAGAAGAATGATGTCAGGAATAATGGGAAGTGACTAGTCGGAAATCATCTAGTATATTAATAGAGCCTGTAAGTTTTAGTAAGTTCATGTTAAACACAGGAGACAAAACAGAACGGAATGAGGCTTTTTTTTCTGACAACATAAAGATAAGTGTAGAGAAAAAGGACTGAGAGGGGGAGTCTAATGAAGGACATGGCAAGTCTAAATGGATACTAAGATGACAGCTAGCCTTTACTGTACATGCTAAATACTGTACACTTACATCACAGCAGCCTCATGACCAGTATCAGCCGAGGAAGGTGAAGTGATGTCAACAAAAAAGGAAAAAATATGACTATTTGTATCATTCCAGGACTGAACCACCAGGAGCAGAATGAAAGGGAAATGGCATCAGAAAACAAAAGTGCTGGGATGTATCCTCAGACAGAGATTTTGGGAGTAATAATCTAATACTCCCTCTCTTCTGGATCCTGGTCAGGCCATACTTTAAATACTGTGTGCATTTCTGAAGGAAAGGGAAGGAGAAGTAACATTAGGGTGCTTGAAGGACTCCAGAGGACAGCCACCAGAAAGTTGTGCGGGATGGAATGGAAAGGTAGGACTAGAGCCTAAAGGATGTGAAGCTCAAGAATTATAGGGAGACATGAAGTGGTTTTACCAGAAGAATCAGGGACTTACGGAAAGATATGTTAAACATGAAGGGTGACAGTGCGAAAAGAAGGAGCACACAGGGGAAGAATATACCACTTCTTCACAGACAAGGTGGTCGACTGAAACTAACCAGTGGCCACTAGTGTTGTAGGATGAGACTGACTGGTCATCAGTAGACTAAAACATACAAGTGTTCGGTAGTGTGTAGGCAGAGAAGGACTAGTATTAAGTAGTGCTGTATGTAGAGATTGACCAGTGGTAAATAGCCTTGCAGGCTGAAACTGACCAGTGATCAGTAGTGCTGTAGACTGACACTAACTAGTGAACAGTAGTGTGTAGGCTTAGACTGCTCAGTGGTAAGTTGTTCTGTATGCTGACACTGACCAGTGGAAAGTATTACTGCAGACTGTGACTGACCAGTGGTCATTAACAGTGCACTTCATATCTAACAATAGTCAGCCAGGTCACTTGTTTTATTATTTCTGTGGCTATAGTACTAGCATTTATTTATCTGTGTGTTTGTTATCATAGGTTAACTCAGGGGTTCTCAAAGTGTGTGCCACGGCACCCTGGAGAGCCGTGGTTTCCTCACAGGGGGTGCTGCAAACTAATAATCTTAGCTGCAAAATAAACCCCAAACAGTTCATGGTTTATTTTGCAGCTAGGCTTATTAGCTCATGGTGAACTAAGTCTAGACCTACACTGTAGCTTTTTAGCATAACTGGCATCAAGTATAGCAGCGGTCCCCAACCACTGGGCCATGGACCAGTACCGGGCCGTGGAGCACTTGGAACTAGGCCATCAGGTAACTGAATGCCTGTATGAGTGTGTGTGTGTGTGTGTGTGTGTGTGTGTGTGTGTGTGTGTGTGTGTGTGTGTGTGTGTGTCGGTCTGCATGTGTGAGTGAATGCGTGTATGAAAGCAAAAGAGTCTGTGTGTGTGTGTGAGAGAGATTGAGAGAGTGAGAGTGATGTGTGAGTGAATGCAGGAATGAATGAAGAAGTGGCTGTGTGTGTGTGTGTGTGTGTGTGTGTGTGTGTGTGTGTGTGTGTGTGTGTGTGTGTGTGTGTGAATGCAGGAATGAATGAATAAGTGTGTGTGTGTGTGTGTGTGTGTGTGTGTGTGTGTGTGTGTGTGTGTGTGTGTGTGTGTGATTGGGAGAGTAAGAGTGATGTGTGAGTGAATGCAGGTATGAATGAGGGAGTGAGTATGACTCTGTGGTGTGAGAGATCGGAAAAGAGCGAGAGCGATGTGTGTGAGTGAATGTGTGCATGAATGCAAAACAGTCTGTGTGTGTGTGTGTGTGTGTGTGTGTGTGTGTGTGTGCGCGCGCCACGGGGGGGGGGGGAGTGAAGAGTGAGAATGATCCCTGGTAGCAGCAGCAATGAGGTTTGTGTTAGTCTGGACCATACCACTGGGCACATACCTCTTACCCTCATAGATCAAGAAATCTGAACAAAGCCAAAAATAGTAGGGGTACAAAGGCACAAAATAGGGACAGTTTTAAGTACTGCTCTCACAAACTTAGAAAGTCGATAGAAATGCAGGTTTTGCATTAGCATGAATTTTCTGAAGGGTATGAAGTATGAAACTCAAATGTCTGTCATTATTTTCTGACTTCAACCTCAATGATCTGCCAGTGATTTGCCAGAAAACAATTTTATGAGAAAATTACCAAAAATATGAGGCAAAAATCTGGACATTCTGCAAAAATCTATACAGTTGAGAGGTATGCTGGATAGAGCCAAATAATAGGGACAGATTTTAGATATTGCTCTAATAAACTTAAAGTTAATACGGCTGCCATTAGATTTGCTTACCTCTCAACCATAGTAGATCAGTGTTATGCTGTTAAGCAGAATGTACACTTTTGTTTTGGTAATTGTCTTTTTATTGTACTTTTGAGCTTTTCACCCCAAGTCTACTAGTCCAGCCGGGCAGCCTCGTTAAACAAATGTCAAATAAATTAAATATGCACTTTATGTGTGCTGCGGGGGGCACCTTGGGAAAACCTGGATTCAGCAAGGGAGCCGAGAATCGAAAAAGTCTGGGAACCACTGGGTTAAGTAGTCCAAAAGAACAAAAATCTTTCTCAGCTCTGGTTCAGACCAGAGGCATATAAAAACTTAGAAGAGCATGCGGTTACAGTTTTCAGGCTGTAGAAACTTTTTAGGAGTACAAGTGATAATAAAAATGAGAGCTACAGAAACGCAGCTTGTATTATTAAAGCTGTAATTATACAGAAAATGAGACGGCAAAGTCATGCATTTGTTCCAGCAAGGAATGGCTGCATGGCATGTGGCAAAATCTCTCTCTGTTTTACAATTTCAGGCATCTTGTCACTATGATGTGATATCCCCAAATGATACAAGTTCCACAAAATGAGAGACGCAGAGATAAAAGCTACATTTCTGTATTCTAAGTAATAACAGCATGTGTACACTTCAGCTTCTATTTTTTTGCAAGTGCAGATTAAAACAGTTAATACTAGCTCCCGATAAAGTTGAGAAACCATAGGTGGGTGGGAAGAAATCTGACTTAAAAGGGTAACATTTTATTCTTCTATTACACACACTCTCCTTCCAAAAATCTTCTGTAGCACTTGCTTTATTACCAAAAGCGTTCTAGACAGCTCATTAGTCTTTCCGTTTCGGTGCAGTTTTACTCCCCTATCATCAGCTTTTCACCCCCTTACCTTTAGAAACCATCACCCTTCCTGATGCCATTTTTACTAAGAAAAACTAGTCTCCACTGTGAGATGCAGAGTAGCCAGGTGGGCAATGGTTATTCTAAAAGCATATTTATTAATCAAACTATTACTTTTCAGCGTGGATGTTTAGCAACAAAATATTTCATCTTTTAAAAGAGATGATATTACAATATTGATTTAGTTGTCGGATTCTGCAAAGTAGTGATCCAAACTATTCACCAACCAAATATTTAATTTTACCCTCTACAACCATCAATGGAAACTTTCCTATACCTAGTGTTTTCATAAACCTTGTCATCACATCTGCAGTAATATCATCTTGTGGTCCCTTTGTACTCCCTTGGTATGCTGACTGTATCACATTTGTCCACACAATTTCTACCCCATCTTCTCTGAATAGGCCAGACATGTAATCTACCTGCTGTCTAATCAAATGGAGTTTAGAAAACACATTTGATTTAAAACACTTCTCTCCACAGTCTGTCACTGATCCCTGGCTTAGTACTGCTGTCCTAACGTGCAAGCCTTTACTTGCAATTTTATTGAACTGCTTGCATATGATGCTATAGAGGTAAAATACATTCCTGTAGCATTTAGTTACCTTAGGGTACGTTGTATACATCTAGCCATGTACTTGTGTGATTACATTTGTTATAAGTTAGGGTGAATACACCCATTATTATAAAATTAAGTGTGTTTGTGGAATTTCCTCCTTTCTGATATAAATCATGTCTTCTACCTGCCATTTTAATGTTTGCAACCAACCCTAATATCCCAGAGGCACTGAATTCTTCACAAAATGAGTGTTTTTGATTGCAAAGCATATATACCAATTACATAATTAATGTATGTTATTGACTTATGCTGGGAATGAAGCCTTTTTCAAGGTGGACTTGTTAACTTACAATTAAACAAATAAGTTTGTATACATATATATATATGTGTGTGTGTGTGTGTGTGTGTGTGTGTATATATATATATATATATATATATATATATATATATATATGTGTGTGTGTGTGTGTGTGTATATATATATATATATATATATATATATATATATATATATATGTGTGTGTGTGTGTGTATATATATATATATATATATATATATATATATATATATATATATATATATATATACACACATATATATATACATATATATATATATATATATATATATATATATATATATATATATATATATATCTCATCATCATCTTCTTTCGGCTGTTCCCGTTGTTAGGGGTCACCACAATGGATCATCTGTTTCCATTTCTTCCTGTCCTCTGCATCATGCTCTTTCACACCAACCACCTGCATGTCCTCTCTCACCACATCCATAAACCTCATCTTAGGCCTTCCTCTTTTCCTCTTACCTGGCAGCTCCATCCTTTTCCCAATATACCCAGCATCCCTCCTCAGCACATGTCCAAACCAACGCAATCTCGCCTCTCTTGCTTTGTCTCCAAACTGTCCAACCTGAGCTGACCCTCTAATATACTGATTCCTAATCATGTCCATCCTAGTCACACCCAGTGCAAATCTTAACATCTTTAACTCTGCCACATCCAGCTCTGACTCCTGCCTTTTCGTCAATGCTACCGTCTCCAACCCATATAACATAGCTGGTCTCACTATCCTCTTGTAGACCTTCCCTTTCACTCTTATTGGTACCCGTCTGTCACAAATCACTCCTGACACTCTTCTCCACCCATTCCACCCTGCCTGTACTCTCTTCTTCACCTCTCTTCCACACTCACCATTACTCTGAACTGTTGATCCCAAGTACTTAAACTCATCCCCCTTTACCAACTCTACTTCCTGCATCCTCACCATTCCTCTACCCTCCCTCTCATTTACACACATATATTCTGTTTTAGCCCTGCTGACCTTCATTCCTCTCCTCTCTAAAGTATATCTCCACCTCTCCAGGGTCTCCTCAGCCTGGTCCCTACACTCACTACATATCACAATGTCATCTGCAAACATCATAGTCCACGGGGCCTCCTGTCTAATCTCATCTGTCAACCTGTCCATCACCACTGCAAATAAGAAAGGGCTCAGAGCTGATCCTTGATGTAATCTCACCTCCACCTTAAATGTATCTGTCACTCCCACCGCAGTCCTCACCAATGTCACACTACCCTTGTACATATCCTGTACCACTCTTACATACTTCTCTGCCACTCCCGACTTCCTCATACAATACCACAACTCCTTTCTAGGCACCCTGTCATATGCTTTCTCCAAGTCCACAAAGACACAATGCAACTCCTTCTGACCTTCTCTATATTTCTCCAACAACACTCTCAGAGCAAATATCACATCTGTAGTGCTCTTTCCTGGCATGAAACCATACTGCTGATCACTAATCATAACCTCCCTTCTTAACCTAGCTTCCACTACTCTTTCCCATAACTTCAAGCTGTGACTGATCAGTTTTATCCCTCTGTAGTTACTGCAGCTCTGCACATCACCCTTATTCTTAAAGATAAGTACCAAAACACTTTTCCTCCACTCCTCAGGCATCCTCTGACTTTCCAAAATTTCATTAAACCATCTGGTTAAAAATTCCACTGCCATTTCTCCTAAGCACCTCCATGCTTCCACTGGTATGTCATCTGGGCCAACAGCCTTTCCATTCTTCATCCTCTTCATAGTTGTCCTTACTTCCTCCTTGCTAATCTGCTTCACTTCCTGATTCACTATCCCCACATCATCCAACCTTCTCTCTCTCTCTCTCATTCTCTTCATTCATCAGCCCTTCAAAGTACTCTTTCCATCTGCTCAACACACTCTCCTCTCTTGTGAGTACATTTCCCTCACTATCCTTTATCACCCTTACCTGCTGCATATCTTTCCCAGCTTTGTCCCTCTGTCTAGCCAATCGGTACAGGTCCTTTTCTCCCTCTTTAGTGTCCAATCTCTCATACAACTCTCCATATGCCTTATCCTTAGCCTTCGTCACCTCTCTCTTTGCCATGCGCCTCATCTCCTTATACTCATGTCTACTTTCTTCATCTCTTTGACAATCCCACTTCTTCTTCGCCAGCCTCTTCCTCTGTATACTCTCCTGTACTTCCTCATTCCACCACCATGTCTCCTTGTCCTCCTTCCTCTGTCCAGATGTCACACCAAGCACCTTCCTAGCAGTCTCTCTTACTAGCTCTGCTGTAGTTACCCAGCTATTCGGTAACTCTTCATTGCCTCCCAGTGCCTGTCTTAACTCTTCCCTGAACTCCACCTCACAATCACCCTTTTTTAACTTCCACCATTTAATCCTTGGCACTGCTTTCACACTCCTCATCCTCTTCTTGATCACCAACGTCATCCTACAGACCACCATTCTATGCTGCTTAACTACACTTCCCCAGTCACCACTTTACAGTCTCCAATCTCCTTCAGACTGGCCCTCCTACATAGGATATAATCCATCTGTGTGCATCTTCCTCCACTCTTGTACATCACCCTATGCTCCTCCCTCTTCTTACAATACATATTCACTACAGCCATGTCCATCCTTTTCGCAAAATCCACAATCATCTGACCTTCTGCATTCCTCTCCTTAACACCATACCTACCCATCACTTCCTCATCCCCTCTGTTCACTTCACCAACATGCCCATTGAAGTCCGCTCCAATCACTAGTCTCTCACCCTTGGGTACACTCACAACCACTTCATCCAACTCACTCCAAAATCTTTCTTTCTCATCCATCGCACACCCAACCTGTGGAGCATATGCACTAACAACATTCATCATTACACCATCAATTTCAAGCTTCATAAACATCACTCTATCAGACACTCTCTTCACCTCCAAAACACTCTTGTCATACTGTTCCGTTAGGATAACCCCTACCCCATTTCTTCTGCCATCCACACCATGATAGAACAATTTGAACCCACCTCCTATACACTTGGCCTTACTTCCCTTCCATCTGGTCTCTTGCACACACAATATATCAACCTTCCTTCTCTCCATCACATCAGCTAGCTCTCTCCCTATACCAGTCATACTGCCAACATTCAAAGTTCCTACCCTCACTGCTACACTCCTAACCTTCCTCCTCTCTTCCTGCCTTCAGGCATGCCTTCCCCCTCCTCTTCTTCTTCGACCAACAGTAGCCCAATTTCTGCCAGCACCCTGTTGGCTAACAGTACTGGTGGCAGTCGTTGTTAACCCAGGCCTCGACCGATCCGGTATGAAAATATGAAATGTTCTCCGCATCAGTAATTTGGCAGAGGCTTTATGCTGGATGCCCTTCCTGACGCAACCCTCCCCATTTATCCGGGCTTGGGACCGGCACAAAGAAATGCACTGGCTTGTGCATCCCCAGTGGCTATATATATATATATATATATATATATATATATATATATATCTACATATATACACATACATATATATATATATACACACACACACACACACACACATATATATATATATATATATATGTATACATATACATACATATACATATATATATATATATATATATATATATATATATATATATATATATATATATACATACACACACACACACACATATATATATATATATATATATAAAGTTGACATCATTGTGTACACAACCATATAAATGCTAGTAGTACAGTCAGAACCTATGAATTATTACATATAGCATATTGTGTAAAAATGGTTGTTAATCAGAGACACATCAGGTATTAGTAAATATTCTATATTACTACATTAAAGCATAGTTGCATACATACACCACAAACTTATTCACATGGAAATTTATAAAAAAGCAAGTACAGTGTCATCACATACCACCATCTGGCTAAACGTTATAGGAGGAGAGTGCATGCAAAAGGACAGGGCTGAGTATTATATAGTATCTGGAGTTCTGTGTAGCTGCTACAGTAACATACACACCTTGCAGATAAGGATCCAGCCCTGTTCTAGCACATGCCTTGTGATGCCAGACTATCTATCCAAAACATCCTCTTAAGCAATCAGTTGTGCTCTTCCACTCTTGGGCCTGCACACTCTACTGAAGCACAAGTCAGTGAACAGATATCACTCAATGTACTGTAAATAAAAAAACAGGCTGAAAAGACAAGTTTTAAGTGTACAGAGAATTTGCCTCTTGTTATGCACAAAAAAAGTAAATACAAGTGGTTATACACAATGTTTTGCAAGGGTCAAGCCCCTGTGCACTGCCCTGTGTGAGAGTGCTGTACCCAGCATTGAAGAGAAAGGTCTCACTGCCAAGAGGTGCATGACTTTTAAATACTGTATGAAAGCACATCCCTCCCCTCATTTAAAAGTGCAAAGAGACTTGATCCTTTGTAAAATAGCATTTCCTTTTAAGTCAATGCTCTACTATTTCACTTGCTTTCTTTATGATGCTTTCAATATATCCAGTTCAGTTATTTTTCACACAGCCACATATTCAATTATCTCTTTTATTTGAATTATGCTTTGGGTAATTCATATTCTTTACAGTTCACCCACAAGTTTAACAAGGTCAACAACAGTGCCCAGTCTTTGTCAGCTACTTTTATTTGCAAAACCATATTTCACAAATGTGACTGATGTGTTATAATCTCACATTTATTCACTAATTTCAGTGATGATCTCCATCTCCCATCACTAGAGTCAGTATCAAGTCTAATTTACGCCTGATGCTTCCAGTCAATTCATGCACTTTTTTTCTGTCTCTCAAGCATTTTCCTTTGGAACATTGGAAAAGGTTTCACTGGCAAAGCCACTCCATGAGCTTTATTGTCAGAAGTACAAGAAGCAGAGTCCACTTCTGCTTGCTGGCTCACTTTTTGTTGGATAAACTTTTTTATTTTCTCCTTCGCCTGTTTTGCATCAAAAAATGTTTTTGACCCTCCAGGAAAAAATACCCTGAAGACAGACTGCTTAAACTTCACACCTGCCTCTCGATGTTCCCTGATTGCTGGGATAAACTTGCTTCTCTTTTGCATGGTGTACAGTGAATAATCATTTTCCCCAAACAATCTGCAGTCTTCAGTTTTTAATACTTTCCTCTTCTGCAATAGTTTTGTCAGGATCATCTGCTGGCATGATTGCATCTTTACTAATATAGGACTTGCCTGCTTTCTCAGGGCCAAGTTTGGCACATGCACTTGATATGCCTTTTACAAATCCTACTGTGGATCACCAGTCCAACTCAAATCCTACTGTGGATCACCAGTCCAACTGCTTATTTGTGCTTTCATAAAATTAATGCAGTCTGTTCCTTCCAGTTTCTCTGGTACAGCAGGAAATCTCTGGTTTTCTCTGCTAACTCTGTCTTCTAAATCTACTTTTTTTTGAAGCAGCTCTTTTTGAGAAGCCTCATACAATGCCAGCCTTTTCTTCATTTCAGCCTCTGATTTTCTGCAATTTTATCAGGTCATCTGAACAGCTAGTTAAAGCTTCTTCTATTTTTCTAAAATTTGGTTATTTCAGTTGATATATTTCTTCAGTGTTTCATTTATTTTAATCACCTCTGAGTACATTTGATTTTTTCCTCTAAATTACTGGAAGCTCTCTTGTTTTACAAAGTTGAAACTTGAACTGCTTTTTGCTGAACAGCTGCAGGATCCTTAACAGCTAGTATTTTCTCTACACCTTTTCTGGCAGATTTTCTTTTAGGTTCTCCAGATATCTTCTTTGCTGGCATCTAGGCAGTAACTGAATTTTACCCAAATAGTTTCAATAGCACTTGTTTTTCTTATTTTCTGTTTATTCACACCAGAAGAACTAAACCTAATCTCTTGATCAGTGTGCAACTATCTTGGATGTCCTGCTTTGAGAAATTCATATTCATCAAGATGGTATGAACACCAAAATCACCCCTACTCCCAACCATGTGCATCAGGCTGTCACTGAAATGTTTTGTCTCATACTGTGACATAAATTATTGCTTATTTTACACTGGGGTTATGAAATTGTATGACATTGTGGTCAGGTAACGTGTCTGCAATAAACTCTATACTGAACACAAATTTGAATAATGTAAACTATGAAAAGTCAATAATACCCTTCCTCTTCCTCTATTTTCTGTTGCTGCTGTAGTGACATCCTACCTCCTTAATGTCAATACTTAACCTATATACTATACTGACCCTATGTCTACTATCATTGCTCTTGTATCTCCAGCTATTACATGTTAAAACATGTCTTCCACTGTTATAAAATAATATAACCACTAAAGTATATGATAGAAGTCTTTACTATTTGTCTCAATACTACCTGCAAAGTAATGCTTAAAATGTGTTTATTGTTCTTCATTGTAAATATGTATTTTATGTGGAGCTTTTCTTTCAGGCCTCCACTGAAGGTGGGACTTGTGCCCAGTTGGACTTTTGCAGTAAACAAAAGACATTAAATAACTAAAAATGTGTGAAATTAATAGTGCTGTTTATGTATGTGTGTTTTTTTGTTCACTGACCAGGAAAGCCCACTAACCAGGAGTTCACTGACAGAGGAGGCCCAGATAGAAAGACTCCATAAAGTATATAGTGCTTAGGTCATTGTCAAGTATGAAGCAAATTAAAACCTGACAAACACAACATAACAATATGCATAAAATATACAACATACAAGTCCACTTAGTTAAACACTACTAAAGATTCCACAGCATAGGTTATTGGGTGACTTGCTTATTTCCCATGTAGTTTAATCACTGGCTGTGTTTATGATGCACCATAAAAGGCATGGATATATCTGCTGATAAGCCTCATACATTTGTCTTAAATAGATATGTCAAGACGTTTTAGATACTGCATATAAAATGTGCTAGTGAAATGAAACAGTGCCACTTCTCATGCTATCATTTGCTGTGCTGATGTGAGCACTGTTTGCATAAAAATAAAACTCCTTTTATACTTGTATGAGTTTAAATGAAATTTGACAGGATATCTCCATATATGACCACTAACTCTATAGTTATATAGTTTACAGGGCATGTGTCCGTCAATTAACATGGGTTGGGTTCGGAACCCATGACTCTTTGTTTACTTGGTGCGTTCTGTCAGTACCATTATACATCATAATGCACTCAGTAAAGTACAAAAAAAATAAGAGACTAAATGCAATAGACTTAAATGTCATTCTTGGGGGATTCCACCCAGCATCATGTAAGAACAGAGAAGAATTTACATAGAAAAAAGGTCTCACTCTATGAATTTTAAAAATGAACAGAATATTACAAAGTTTGCTATGATGTGATAATTGTTGTCTATATTTTTATATAGTTTAATGTCTTTATTTATTTATTTTATTTTATTTATTTAACATTTGTTGACCGGGAAAGTCCGACTAGGTTCCACAGATCCTGTTTTCAGCCGAGACTCAGGAGAAATGCTCCAGAAATCCAGAAATCAGAGTCTTTCTTTCTAAAATTGTATAACTACCTATCTTCGGTAATCTGATGTTGTTATTTTACTCATTGCGGAGCGTTTCTTCCTGGGCCTACACTGAAAATTGGTTTCTGACCCAGTGGCCTTTCCCGGTCAACAAATGGCAATAAATAAATAAGTAAATAAATTCAAAGTATTTTACTAGTTAGATATAGATATACATATAGATATAGATATAAATATAGGTAATACAGTGGAATAGCAAACTTTAAGAATCTTCCAGAAAGTGAATTTCACAGTACTGGTAATATCACTGTGACTGCTGCAAGCCAACTTCTAAAGACAAAAGCTAAACATAGAAAGTGCAGAATTAAACGTTAATCTATTAGTTGCTGTTTCATATATATAGCTCATATATACAACCTGTTAGCTCAAAAAAAGACAGAGTGTAGTAACTTGTGAGGAACAAAGTCTTTCGTAAGTGTTACACATGACTTATTATTCTTCCCTCTCATGCACAAACAAACAATTTGAGTCAGCTGTTGAATTTTACCACATGCATCCCACACTTCCCTTGAATATGCACAGATTTACTTTCAAAAGCAGCTTCAAGACACTGTATTCTTGAAAGTGACACAGTCAATTGCTTAATTCAGCTTTGCCAGAAAGGGTAAAAATGAATCTCATTGTGCAATCAGAGCAGATGTACCATTTGGTTTATGTAAAGCAGGTTGGTAATATAAAAAAAACTAATAACTCCAATCATCTTAAAGAAAAAAAAATCTCACAAGTTCTTTTCCTGAAAGTGAAAGCTGCCTAGAACAATTATATTAACAACAATAAAACACAGATATTTAGAGAAAAAACAAATTACACAGCCATCCCAGTCAATCGGCTTTACAGTTAACATCTGGTATCTTCTATTCCTCACAAGAACTGTCTTGTACCTTGTCCCCTTCATTTCTGAATTATCTTGTTATTTTTGAACTGCCTCCTTAGGAAAAGGTTGTTGTTGTTTGTCTTTCGGCTTTTTCCCGGTAAGGGGTCACCACAGCGGAACTCCGGTCTGCTAATGATTGGCAGTAGATTTTTACGAAACGCCGAGGTGCCAGCTCGATGCCCAACCTTCAACGAAGGCATGCCCATTTACGCACGCATGTCTTTCGAATGCTACCCAACCGCGGGGAGGGCATGCAGACTCCACACAGAAGGCACTCCCAAGCTAAGCCGAGAATCGAACGGGAGAACCTCTTGCTGTGAGGTAACAACACTACCGCCGTACCAACGCGGCACTCCTTAGGAAAAGGAAATGTCCTGAAAAGAGAACTACTTTACCAGAATGTTAGTAGTGAAGGACAGATAAGCACAATAGATGTCAACATTTAAGTCTGTTTAGCTGGTTGGTGCACTCATCCCAATGGACATTGCAAAATATTCTACTACATCCAAAAATTGACAAAACTCAGTGAATGCTCTCTGCAAAATGTTTTCAGCTTTGCCATCTCTACAAATGACACCACCTAACAGTGTGTGTGCCAGATGAAAGTGTACCTCAGAACAGAAACTGCAGTATAAAATAAAAAATCTCAAGCATAACAATACTAAGTGATTTGCCAGTCCTACAATACTCATGTATTTTAAACAAAAATTCTTTCTAGTAGGATAAGTATTATTATGACTGTTTATATTTAATTGTGATATATTTCAATGTATTTTACAAATCTTTTTTCTGTTTGGTTAACTTTATAAACAAATGAATTTTAAATGCCATTTTGACTTTTATCAATTAATCTTATGTAATATGTGTTTATGAGCATTACTGCTTTATTTTTCATATTTACTGAAACTAGTAAAAAATATTTAATTAAAAAAGCACTGAAGTATGAATGCAAACACAAAAAAATCATTATTTAACATGAAGGCAGAGCTCCCCGTACTTCCTGGTTATTTCAAACAACTCCAGTATTGCTGCACCTTGGACAACTGTGCATCAGCCCACCCGAGCAAAGCAGATTCTTATACATACAAGTCTGATGAGGCTATTTGCACACAGTGCTGCTTTACTTTCTGACTTGAAAACTTAACACATCTTGGGCAAAACATTTTCAACTACAGTCCATAACCAGCTCTCCATCCAACCAGAGTGCTGCTGTGTAATTATGTGGCTCCCCTACCTCCTTGGAGAGACTATTCCATGCATTAATCAGTACCCCTGTCAAACAAAGACTACTTATTCTGGTGGTTCTCACTGTTAAAATGATGCTCCATGGTTTTTGTATATCTCTTCGGAAGTCTATCGTCATCATGGATTTCACAGACAACATGATATAATTACGCACTGGAAGTACCAGAGCCAGATCATGGTCAAATGGGGCCCTAGGCAGGGTAATGGATTGAGGCTCCCCCATACACAGACCATTCCAGTGTCACATTACTAGGCTATTCCTCTCCAGTTGCCATAAACACTGCTTTACTTATATATATTTATAACAGTGATTACAGATATTTGGATTTAATTTAAAACTTTTATATCAAATTTTACAGAGGAAAAACTGATAGACATTTGCTAAACAAACCAATACAGTCTTACAATAAAAACAGACTTGGCATTAAAACTTTTCTGCCCTTGAAACTTACATTCACTGAAATGGTCAAAAAATGCATCTAGCCAGTGATCAATTAAGTTTGCCTTTGGGCTGTTTTCAAATCATAGGCTTCTTGCATACATTTTTAGGACCATGTAAGCATGCAACAGTTTTCTGATTCATCTTCCTGATTGTTTTAATTATAACATTTGTATAATACAGCACCACTTGTTAGAATGTGTTTTAAATTTATAGTTCTGAACATTTTTCCAGTAAGCAATGAAACAAAACATATGAACCAATAATGACAAAACTGCCCAATTTAGAACATTTCAACAATAAAAGACCACTCAAACTTCTGTCATTACAATCCACAAATATCAGTCGATATGTACACTCTCTACAGAAGTAAAGGTAATCTGAATAATTCCACATAAAAGATGTGTAACTAATGGAGGGGTTGTTGCTAGCAAACAAGTTTATATTTCAGTGTTTCATTTGCAAATTCAGTGCCTGCTGCCCTTGAAGAATAAACTGTCTATACTACATTAAAAAAATGGTAAGCTGGTAATATTGCAATAGGGAATGGATGGCAAACTGATGACAGGTTCATAGTTAGTAGGTATCTCATCCAAAGGAGGACATACTCAGGACTGTAGCACCCCAACCTCCTTAGAGTACAATACAGTATCAGCACTCTGTCTACATGCCGAGGGAGTAGAACCCACAGCCTTCTGCATCAAAAGCAAGCATGCTACCTTTTGTGCTGAAACAATGCTTTTCAATTCTATAGCACAACAGTGATACAATTTGCTATACAAAACATTTGCACATTGTAAACAGACTTGGCATGAGTAGCAGTAAACTTTTCTTCCCTTGAAGCTCACAACTCCTTGAAAATGCACTTGAAACTCAGTACCTTGAGAAATGCAGCTTGGTTGTTGGGGTAGAGGATTCAGGCTCTTGTTTCCTGTTACTAAGGTACATGGTTTGAGCCTGAGAAAATGACTAACCACCTGCTATCCCTAACTAGGGCATTACACACACACACACACACACACACACACACACACACCACCTCTTACTTTGTCCTAGGTCCACAGTTCAAATGTCTTCTTGTATTCAAATTCTGCTTGTACACACTGACACACACACCTCTTACATGTCCATCCATGGTCTGCAGTCCAAACATCTTTTTGTATTCAAATTCCATGTGCGTGGAAGACAAATATGTAAACAACATGTTGCACAGATGCTGAAGATGTAAACAGGCTGCACACACCTGTTGCATCTGTACGACTGGATGCAAAGGGAATTCTTAAAGAAGAATGTCCTTAATAAAACAAAAAAAATACTTTTTTTTAAATTAAAAAAATTAATCTCTCAGCCAGTGGGCCCCCTCCCAGCCAGTGGGCCCTAGGCAACTGCCTTGATTGACTAGTGCTGGATCTGGCTCTGGCTCTGGAAGTAACTATCTGAAATGCTACTGGTTGATGCAGAGCTTTTTAAAGTAGGCAACAGTCTTTCTTTAAATTAAAGTCCTATCTTGAATGCCCACCATAATGAGAACTAGTTGTTTGATATATAACATCAGTATTAAATTCAGACTGCTCACCGAAGACAAGAACAATATTTTCCAGAACTGTGCCATTAAAAAAGAAGAATAATGAAGCATGAGGTGGAAAATGTTTCTTCTAATCAGATCTTTCCAACTCTTACTTGGATATTGATTCACAGTATGGATATCACACCAGAAAAACATGAGCTTAAACAAGTTTGTAATAAACAAAACAGTAGACTTTGCACACATTTCTAGCATCAATACCAAAGGCAAATTGTAATGTTAACTCAGGTGCTTATCCTGTTTTATAGAACTAGATGCAGATATGTGGCACACAAACACAGATGTTTTAAAACAGTTTATAATGCAGAACATATCCAACATCCACTGGATAACACAGAAAGCAAGGCAATTCTAGAATATTATTTCCTTTTGATTTACTGACTACTACAAAGCCTTTTATTGTGTTGGTAGTAAATATTGACAAGTGCTTAGAGAAATGGGGATACCAGGACACCTTATTTGCTTCCTGAGGAATCTGTATACAAGAAGCAGTAGTTAGAACAGAATATGAAACTAGTTACTAGTTCAAGACTGGAAGTAAGACAAAGCTATATATTGTGATGCTACTAATTTAATTCATATGCTGAACCGGTCTTGAAAATGTATTGGACCAGTCAGATGGAATCAAAATGGCTGTGAGAAAATTAACATCTCCATATATGCAGATGATACCACTAATGGCTGAGAGTAAGGAACAGCGGAAGAAGCCTACTGATGAAGGTGAAAGTAGAAGGTATAAAAGCTGGTTTGTTTCTCAATTAAAAAAAAATAAAACCATGTTATCTAGCCCTGTCCACTGTAAATAAATGAGGAAGAAGTGAAGGCAGTCACAAATATTATTTTTCTGGGCTCAAAGATCTCTGTAGATAGTGATTACAGCCATGACATTCGAATATGGTTGCTTTTGGGAGGAAAGCTATGGCAAATCTAGATAAGCTTCTAAAGAGCAAAATCATCACATTGTCAACAAAAGGTCCATACACAGTCAATGCTATGGTTTGCATAGTAATAATGTACAGCTGTGAGAGTTGTTGTATAAGTCATGCATTGGAAAACTGATTCCTTTGAAATGTGGTGTGTGTGTGTGTGTGTGTGTGTGTGTGTGTGTGTGTGTGTGTGTGTGTGTGTGTGTGTGTGTGTGTGTCTTATGGGAATGCCATGAACTACAGGAAGACTGAACTAGTTATAAGGAAATAAACCAAGACTATTTCTCTGAGCTCTTAAGTGAATTGTTAGCATTGTTCATTTAATTCTCTGTTGTAGTCACTTTTCAAACTTAAAATAAAAAGCCATCTTTGTCTAGTTCTGTGATTTATAAGTAGAGCATGTAGTAATGAATCCAGCACCCTGGTATTTCACATTACACAAGCAGTCAGCTATCTTAGTCTGAGGACGGCTGGACACTTGCAAGCTAGAAAACAAAGCATTTAACTACATTTTGCATCATGGAAGTACATTTAAAATATTGCTCATCTTACATTTTAAATCAGTATTGTGTGTTGTGTTTTCGGTGATCCGCTGTGGCGACCCCTAACCGGGATAAAGCCGAAAGAAGAAGAAGATTGTGTGTTGTGTTTTCTCTTTATCTAAAATTAAACCTATTAATTTAATGCATTTTTATAGTCTGCTGTAATTTTTAGCTTCTGTACTGGGTCTAGGTGTTCTGAGTGGGCTGTCATTGTATTGCATTTTTACTAGCTCTCTCTCAATATATTCCCTACCCACCATATCTCTCAGCCTCTTAGCAAAATAAATCTGGACAAAGAACAGAATAAAGGGGGGGGGGCACAAAAAAAGGATGAAAGTTAAATATTGCTCTCATAAACTAAAATTTGTTAAAATAACAGGATTTTTGTTAGTATGTACTTTTTGAAGAATATGAAGTTTGAATCTCAAATGTAGGTCATTATTTAATGACTTAACTCCTCAGTAATTTGCCAGAAAGCCACAAATTTTATGAGGTACAGACCAAAAATATGAAGCAAAATCTGGACATTCTTCAAACATCTGGACAGTTGAGAGATATGCCACCCACCCATCCACCCCATTTCTTTTCTGCTTTTATACTTGGAGGTTTTTGAGCTGCCTATCCCTTGCTGTACATCTGGCCTTGGAAGCTCCTCTCAGTCTCATCTTCTGTATATATGGCCATAGAAGTCTCATCTCCTCTGTTCATCCTACTGGTTACTGACAGTAGAAACTGGGAAAGCCCTTCCTTAGACTGTTAGTGTACTTTGAAGTTGCCTTAAAGAGTAATGCATGTTCCTCATTGCTGACTTGTCTGCCTTTCAGTCACCTTGTAATTACATATAGCTAGTTGTTAGATTTGTTTCTGGTACCTTTTCTCTTCATGATAACTAAAGTGTGTTTTACATTAAGAAGACTGGACCTGCAATTCTAGTGGCAGTAGAAAGGTAGCCTGGTCTGAGTTGGGAAACACACAAGGAGGCTTAAACTGACAATCACTTGTTGTAGCCAGTTGTTACATTTTCACTTTTGGATAATCCAAGTGTGCTTTTACATTAAGAAGACTGGGACTGCTATTCTGGTGGCAGTAATAAAGTAGATGGTCAGACTGAGTTGGGATACTCACAGGGAGGCTTAAAGTGAGACTGTTTCAGCAGCCAGAGGACTTTTCAAGGATTTAGTTGTTTGGGTTTAATCTGCATTTGAAAGCTACTTCTGTTGTGCTTTTACATTAAGTTCCAGGATCAGCAGTCTTGTGGCAGAATTAGTTTACCTGGTCTCTCTGAGTTTTGAAGAACTCCAGTGAGCTCAAAGTGTAGTTGTTTATTGACTAGAGTACATGGGAGTTAGTTTTCAGCATTTTTTCTGTCTACTATACATTAGGTTTGGGCTGCTCACCATGCAGTGGTGAATAGCAGTACCCTATATAATACAAAACATATAAAGCTAGTACTTGGGACTTGTAACACAGAAAGGCTTAGTAAGGAGCTAAGCTTAGAGCAGCTATTTAGTGCATCAAACAGCATTAATATCAGATCATAGAACTATCTAATGTCTAGCCTCAACCCTAAACACCAGTCAGGTGACCTCTATAAAACCAAGTTCCTAAACCATAATAGCCCAAATCTACTACAGGATTTGATAACATGGATTTGCAATTCCTAATGCCTGTGTGACCAGCTTGGTAGTTATAGGCATCCTGAGTCAATGCAGCAATTGTTTCATGTACTTGGACAACCTTTTAATCCTCAAAGAATCTAACACAGTATGCTAGAGATGTACATAAATACATAACGTCCCTGGAGGCAAAAATCTTGCTTACAAACAAGGTTGTCAAGAGCACATGTACTATATCATTCCTATACATACTGCTCACCACACACATAGACCTTTTAATGTGGCACTAAAAAGAAACCTCCCAGAACTTTAAAGAACTTGCAAGCCATCAAAATGCAGCACTTATCCTCAGCAATCACTAAAGCACTCATCAAAAGCAACACCTAACACCAAGCATAAGCCTACTCCCAATGATCCCCCAAGAACAAAGTCCATAAGACAGGCAAACACTTTACCTAGTACTCTTGTCATAAGGGATTCTATTGTATGTCACATATATGCCCCTTTCACCAGGCTGGACAAGGAGAAGATAACGGTTATTTTCCTATCTAGAGCTAGGATCTACAATATCCTGCACACTCAGTCACTGCACCATAGGTAATAATGTAATAGTCCATGTGGGTGTACCTGACTTGAGACATACCTCACTGGACTATATGACTATATGAAGAGAGAGATTATAGATCTATCTCTAAATATGTGTCAAAGATAGCTATGTGGCTTGCATTGAGCAGCATTCTACTATCACCAAAGACGATACCACAGTATGAAGAGAAAATGACTGATTATAACTGGCTTAGTTTTCTGAGTCATTCCAGGGGAATCCAATATCTATCAGGATAGTCAGGATAGACCACAATGCTTTGCAAGGATGGTCTGTACCTGTTCCCTCTTGGCTTTCAGATATTGGCTAAAACTATATCTGCCCCCTTAGAGCCTTTTTAGGCAATGTCAAAATGACAAAACTACCAACAAAGCAAAAAAAAAAAAAAAAAAAAAACAAAGCAACCTTAAGGTGTTACTGTTCAATATTACAAGCCTAAAGAAGAAAATTCACACCCTTCAAGCACTTCTCACTCTGGAGAACGTAGACATCTGTGCTGTTACTGTGACTTGGTTTAAAGCACCATAAAGTACTCTAGCAGCAGAAGGCTATAATGCCTTCCACAAATGTTGACCAACAGCTGCACAGACAGGGTCTAAAGGTGGAAGAATCTTGATCAACATTAGCAACAAATACAGCTCCAGTTTGGTTAAACAAGATGATGCCCTGGAGTTCATCCATGTCCAACTCTCCATAAACAAGATTCCTTACCATGTCCTGGCCAGCTACAGGTCACTCTCTATTACACGCAAAGCTTGCAACTCTTACCTAGACCTACTAAAGGTACTAACTATCCAGCTAAATACTCTATTAATGGAAGACTTTAACTACCCCTCTTACAGACTATTAAACATACATTGCCTTGCCTCTAACGCACAGGTACATTTCCTGGACTTTATTACCACAAATAACCTTGACCAGATGGTGTGCATTTCAACCAGAGGATCAAACAGATTGGACCTAGTACCTACCAAAATGAGAGAGCATTGCATCCCACCTCCCATGTCACATCCTTATTGGTGAGGTTTAACAAAAACGTTGTCTCTCTCAAAATGAAAATAAATCCAGAAAACCCAAGTAAACCCATAACAGTTAGGAACTATTCTAAAGCAAACTACATCATAATAAGTGACAGTTTGTCAAACTTCATAGTTCCCCCAAACCCTGAGAACATGGCTACCTTTGCAGAATTATTTAAAGAAATTCTGTACAAAACATGTAAATGGCCACATTGAGGCTGATATACCTACCAGAAGCAAGCGCAGATATAACACCAAAAACAAACCCCACTGGTGAAATCCTTATCTTAACAGGGTATACAACAAAAATGTCAGGGCCAAAATCAGAAAGAGCAACCGTCATAGAGACAAGAGCACTCCAATTCAACTAAACAACAAAACTAAGAAATCTAATAAGGTCAAACAAGGCCAATTTTGAGGTCAGGAGAACCTCCAAGGCTAAAGTCAATCACAAGGCCTTTTTCAGCTGTGTCAAGAACCTTAAAGGTAACACTCACTGACCAGGGTGACATACTTCACCCCCTACTACCCCCTGTGAAATTTGTTCTAGCATATCCTACCCCCATCTATCAACAGGGAGCAGAACCTGGTGGTGCTCACTAAAGCCAACAACACTGACAAAATCCCCAGTTGCCTCCTAAATACCCTAATACATGACCTACCAGGACTACTTGAGGCACTCTTTCACTGCAGTCTCAAAATAAATTATGTGCTAGGTAACGGGAGGGCCACAACAGTCATCCCTCTTCATAAGGGTTGACCATCAACTGACCCCAGGAACTACAGACCCATAAGTCTGGCAAGTCTAACACGCAAGGACATGGAATGAATCATCTTGGAAATGCTCAACAAGGACATTGGCAACTTACAGACACTGAACCTATCCCAGATTGGCTTTGTTAAGGCAAGGTCTTGCATACTCAACCTGGTAGACTTATTTGAGAGTGGAAAACAGTGTATACCACCTACCTTGCCCTGGCCAGGGCATTTGATACAATATCCCATTCAGGTATTGATGACAAACTCTCAGAACTAGGCATAAACCCCCACAAACTTGCTGGATTTCTGATTGGCTCACAGATAAAATACAAGAAATTGAGATCAGTGAGACTACATCTACTAGGAGACCAGTCACCAGAGGAGTACCCCAGTGCTTCATGTTGCTCCTGATCCTTTTTGATATCTTGTTCTCAGAAGTCAAGGTTAATATCAAAGGCTTCTTGCTCATCAAGTTCACAGATCACTGTAAATTGGGAGCTATCACAGATTCCCCCCATGACAGCAACATCATACAAGAGGGTCTAATACCAACAAATGTCTGGTGCCAAAACCACTAATAATTAAAACTCTATGCAAAGAAATGCATTATACTGCACATTAAGAAATTGTCCACCCAAGCTAATTACTCCATCAATAAAACACCCCTAAGAGCTGACCCCATAGTTAGGTATCTGTGAACATATGTAGACAATAGCTAGAGTATCCTCAAAGGTTACTCACCAGGATAACCCAGAGTATGAATACCTTGTCTTACACAGACCATCTGTACTCAACCTTCTACAGGTTATGAAAGGAAATTTATGCCTAGTGTGGCACATCTTCTCTGGGCCAGTAATCAAGGAGTCTTACTCTTCCCCACTGACACTAGAGAGGGATTTTAACTTAGAACAAAAACAGAAACATGCAGTATTTCCAGATGCAGATTTCTGCACCAAGCACAATTTCCTTTAAGAGCCCACAGGGAACACACACAGTCTCGGGCTCTGGGTTTCTCTCTATTTCCAGGCCCCTCATAGAGTTGAGTCCTCAGTTGAATGTTCCACACCAAGTCCTCCACTACCCTCTCTGTGAAACCAGTGCTCTGTGTCCCTGCTCCAAGTAGCTGACACACACACACACACACACACACACACACACACACACACACACACACACACACACACACACGAAAGGCTAGCACAGATTTACTAGCTCTGCTACCATTGCTCAGATGATAAGGTGGTTATACTGCCTAATGCTCTTACAAGGGTACCTAATGACAATGAGTAAAATTAATACTAAAACAAATGGTAGTGTTTGATCAATGCAGCAAGGCTTTCAGGAGTGGCTACAGTGTCACAAAATAAATAAGCACTCTCAAAGGTTAAAATATTCTCTAAGGACCAGACACAATGGAAAGTTGAAATATGTTTAATAATAAATAATAAAAAACATGAAAATACTAAATATCTATTTAAAATAAACAACATAATTTCAATAACAGGAAATATTAAAAATAACACAGATGGATAGATTCACACAGATCCAGAAAAACAGTACTTAACTAATCTCACTACATTTTCCTGACTGATCTAAAGAATTACCATTCCCTCGTTACTGACTGAAGCAAGCAAGATGAAGTAGAAGGGGGGGTCTTTCTTCTTTTTCAGGTTTCAAAAACAGGCTGCCTTGAGACTTCTGTCTAACCTAGTATTAAAACATCATTTCACTGCTGGAATACAGAATGACATCACATACATCTGATCATCTGACTCTGGATCCCACTACCCCCGTTTACTAGAAACTGAACCAGAATTTAGCATATATGTGTTCCCATTCAAACAGACAGATCTTTGCTAAGATATGGTTATAGCATCTGGAATCTATAAAACCATTTCAAAACTTCCACCCTTCCAGGGTAGCAATTAAGTCACTCCTAAGGACAATACAGTAAGATTCCTAGTCCTGCTTTTCACAGACATTTCGTCTCTGGTTGCAATCAGAACTGTAAGATACAATCTTTATGGCCTAAACCAGGCAATTTAATTTTAGACTATTTTTCAAAGTTAGCTGAACTGAGATTAACCTCTTCTCTTCCAGTATCCCCTGTTACAATATATTCATTTCTACAGTTACAATACAACCTGACATACAGGTGTATTTCTCTTCTGTCCAGCAGGACACACTGTTGGTACATTTTTAACACAAGCAGCTTTACAAATATATTTTCAACACAAGCACCTGTATAAATCAGTTTGATATACAAATGGCATATAATTCTTTACAAAACTCCAGTTAGCTATACTGGCATGTTACACATCCATTGCCCTACTTCTCCAGGCATAGCTGGCAATACCTCACATCATCACATCTCTCCCTCCTTTGAAGACTTAAGCTAGTTTTTCACATGACCCTTGAGAAACATGGCTTGAGAGAAATGAGCCTGTCTGGGAATACATTAACTCGTACCCTGTCTTGAAAGCCCACCTGAATTGGCATTGCTGACACTACTACTGTGCTGCACTGTCATGTCATATGTCTGCAACCCTAGGATCCATGTTAATAACTTTACACTTTGGTTGCTGGCTCAATGTAGCCATAGTTCTCCCTCAGACCCCCTCCTGCCACCCACTGCAAATACTCAGCACAAAGGCCTCCCTATCATGGAAAGGCTTCATCATGTTAACATGGTACAATTTGTGCCCCTGCCTCCTGCCTAGCAGTTCTACTGCATAGATAACATCACTGATCTTCCTTACCATGTTGAAGGGTCCCTCCCAAGCTGCCTGCAGCTTACTGTGTCTGGCAGGAATGAGCACCATAACCTGCTGTCCCATAGCATACTTTGGGGCTTGAGCACTCCTGTCATATCAGACTTTTTCTGCTGTTGGGCTCCTGCCAGGTTGTCCTGGGCCAAGCACATGAGCCCCTTATGCCTTGTCCTCAGGCTTAGGACATATGCAACAGACTCCTTGTGGAATTCACACTCACCTTCCCACTCATCATGAATTAAATCTAAAGCCCCCCTCACCCTATGCCAATACAGCAACTCAAAGGGTGAAAACCCTGTGGATTCCTGGGGTACCTGTCTGTATACAAACAGTACATGGGGCAAATATTTGTCCCACACTGTATCTTAAACTGGTCGTCAAATGCCTGTAGCATGGTCTTTAGTGCAGAGTTTAAACTCTCCACAAGACGATTAGTCTGAGGGTGGTAGGGGGTGGTCTTTAGATGCTTCACCCCACAGCTCTCCCACGGACAAGCCCACAGGTCTGACAGAAATTGGCACCTCTGTCAGTCAGTATTCTCTCAGGAAATCTACCCTGCTGAAAATCTCTAACAAAGCATTTGCCACCTTTTCTGCCTTGATTGAGGACAGAGCCACTACCTCAAGGTATCTAGTAGCATTATCTACCACCACCAAGATATACATCTTCCTTGTGGTACTTTGGGTAGTCAGAGGCCCCATCATATCCATAGCTACCCTCTGAAATGGCTCCTCAATCACAGGCAGAGGCATCAAAGGAGCATTGACCTTGTCCCCTGCCTTGCCTACTTTTTGCCACTGTTCACAAGTCCTGCAGTACCCTGTTACATCTCTTGCAATCCCAGCCCAATAAAAGTACTACAAAGTACATCTCATGGTGTGCTTTACGCCCATATGACCTGCAAAAGGAATGTCATGGGCTATGGCTAGAAGTGCCAGATTGTAGGCTCTAGGCACTACCAATGGCTGTATTACCTCATCCTCTAGCTCCCCCCAGGGGTCTACTCACTATACAGTAACCCTTTGTTCCAATACACAGACTCCCCTTTTTCCTTGAGAATCAGGTGCCTCCCTACCTATCTCCCTCAAGCCTCTTAGTGTAGGGTCCTTGATCTGAACCTGTTTCAACTCTACTTTTGTGACCTTTCCCAGCTCCCATTCCACAGGAAGTCTGGTTTATTCTGACAGTGGTGTCTCACTGTCAGCTTTGGTAGTGGATCCTACACAGTTTGGTTTTGTGACGGGTAGATCATGCCTGCTCAACTTGGTTGTCTTCTTTGAGTCAGTCACCAGAGCTGTGGATGAAGGTAAGGTGGTTCATACAGCCTACCTTGATCTGGCCAAGGCCTTTGATACCATTTCCCACTCAGGAATCATAGAAAAACTTACTAAGCTAAACATCAACCCCTGTATCATTAGGTGGGTTGCAAACTGGCTCACAGATAGAACCCACAGTGTGAAAGTAGCTGACTCCCAGTCAGACTGATGACCAGTCATGAGTAGAGTCCCACAGGGTTCAGTCCTGGGTCCTCTCTTGTTTGGTATCTACTTCTCTGAAGTCCAGGCCAATACGAAGGGACTCTGGCTGACAAAGTTCAAAGATGATTGCAAGTTGGGAGCTATTATTAACTCCCCAAGTGAATGCTGACATCCTACAGAAAGGCCTCAATGAGACCAACAACTGGTGTCAGAACCATGGCCTTAAGCTCAATGCCAAAAAATGTGTCTTCATCCCCTTTGGGGAAAAAACCCAGTTCCCTTGAATTACCACATTGATGGTAGTCCACTAAACACAGAAGGCGTTATAAGAGATCTGGGAACACAGGTTGACAGCAACCTCTCTTTTGACCACCACATTGCCACTGTGGTCAGAAACTCCTTCTGTGTGACACATCTCATTACTAAGGGTTTTGCATCCAGGAAGAAAGAGGTCATTGCCTCCCTTTACTCTTCCCTCATTAGGCCAATCATTGAGTACAATGCCCCATTTGGCATGTACATCACTAGACACCTGAAAGAACTGGAGAGGCCACAAAAGTACCTCACAAAGAAGATCCTAGGCCTGAAACACTTGTCCTTTATGGACAGACTCAAAAAAATTCCAACTATTCTCCTCATATCACCTACTTAGAGGCAATCTCTGCTTGACTTACAAAGCCAAGTCTGACTCAGCTTTGTCAGAAATGCTACATCTAAAGAAATCCCTATCCCTCCGCAACACACACTCCAGAGACCTCAACCTCATTACCGCAATCAACAGAACATGCTGGAGGGACAGGTTCATAACCCAGAGACTGCCCATGCTATGGAATAGACTTCCTATAAATGTCAAGCAGAGCACCTCACTGGCCCTCTTCAAGAGAAATCTTGATGAGTGGATGGGAAATAGAAAATTCACCCTGCGGATCACTCCAGTGGCTCTACTCGACACAGGCACTAGGAACTAAGGTTGGGTGGCACAATGCCAGGGTAATTCTATGGGCTAGGCTTGTAAAGGCTCCAGGGCCATTAGCCTAGTACACACCTATGAACTTAGTACCACTCACCTCTGCCCTTGCAGTCACTCTATCCAAGGTCAATACTTACCAGCAGCTGTTGCTTACCTTCAGGCTCACTGCTACAGGGTAGTTCCCTCTCTGAAATAGCCACCTCACCCACTCTGGCTTCAGGAGTGGGGTCTGTTTATGTCTCTCCAGGCTACCAGCCTCACATGCCTATCTCCAAGCCTGACTGTGTATACTTGCATGCACACATGGTACTGCATTATCAAAATCATTTCCTATCAAGACATCTGCAGGGATATCTTCAAATACACCTACTTGCTTGCCTTCCTTTTCCACCCTCGCAGTCAAGGTGAACCCTGGTCAAAGGCATTTGGAATGGAGTCCCTCCTAAAGGTCTGGCTGGAGTGGACTGCCCAAGCAAGTACTGCTCCTCTTTAACCACTGCAGGCTTCACAATAGTTATGTCAGAGTCTGTGACTCTCTTAGCAGTGGCCTGTTTTCCATCCACTAAGATAGGATATAATGTCCGGTGATATTCTGGTACCCCTGTTGTCTCCAGACAACTTACCACTGGCATACTGTTATTCCCACTTGCTGTATCCCCCACCTTTTGTTCCCCACCTTGCCTCAGTGGACATTTGTATGCTACATGGCCTATCCAGTTACATTTACAAAATCTAAACATTGACCCTGGCCATATATCTGAACTAGTGGCTTCCCCTGTTACTGGTGGACTCTGTTGTGGTGGTTTAGGCTGCCCAGTGTGGGTTCCCTTTTATGCATGTGCAGCACTTTGCATCCCCTTCTTGTACAGTGATGTCCTGCTTGCTAATTAGAGATCCTCTTTTTTTCCTCAGCTCATCTGCAGAGCTACACTTCCGGTCTGCCAGCCAGATTCTCATGTCCTCAGGCAAAGTACTAAGGGATTGTTCCCTCATGAAAAGATCTTCCAGCCTTTCAAACGTGATGACTTGACACCCGCTCACCCAGCTATGAAAATAAGTGCTTAACTCAGCAATATAATCAAATACACTTTCATCTGCCTTGCATCTATGTTCATGAAACTTTTTTTCTGTAAGCTTCAGTTGTTAACTTAAAACATTCCAGTTAGCATTGTTTAACTTTATCATAGTTTAAACAATCAGTATCAGGCAATTTAGAAACATTAGTCACAGCTTTACCATGGAGTAAGGGGGTCAGGAACCATAACCAGAGCCCTTGGTCAACATTATACTGTTACATACTCTTTCAAATATATGAATAAAACTATCAAAATGATCCCCCTCTGTACAGAAAGACCCTATGCGACCCCCTGTGAAACCTATAGTGGCAGGTAGAGGTTGGGTCACAGAACCCCTTTCTGTATATGTGGAAAGATTATTGAGACCTATAGTCAATTTAAATCCAGTTATATTAAAAGATACCAAACAATTTCTACTTGAGTTATATAGGGAAACAGCTGAAATACCAGATCATTTACCATATATTTTAGTGACCATGGATGTTAAATCTCTTTTTACAGTTATACCAAATCAGCAAGGTGTACAAAGCATACATGACTATTTAACTAAATATACAGATTTTTGGATACTAAAATTGATCTTATTTGTACATTGCTTAGAACAGTGTTAGAAAATAATAGTTTTCTTTTTGATAAAGAATTGTTTCTCCAAAAGGATGGCGTAGCTATGGGCACTTCTTGTGCCAATAGCTACGCCAACCTGGTGATGGCAGTATGGGAGAAGGACAAACTTTTTCAGTTACCTAGTTATAAAGAATATGTTATATTTTATAAACGGTTCGTAGATGATTTGTTTTTTCTCTGGAAAGGTAATGAGGTTGATTTATGTAATTTTTTCGAAGAAGTGAATTCACTCACTGACTTAAAGTTTACTGTTACTATGTCACGCCACAATATTTCTTTCTTAGATGTTCATGTTGAGCGCCTTACCAATGGGAAATTAAACACAGGGATTCATAGGAAATCATGCTATAAGAATACATTATTACATAGACATAGTATGCATCCTGGATACATCCTTAAAAATATAGTAAAAGGACAGGCAATTCGGGCTTCTAGACTGAACCCATTACAGTCTAACTTTGAAATAGAATTAACTGACCTAAATGATAGGTTAGTAGCAAGGAAATACAATGTTAGTGAAATAAGTCATAGCTTTCTGAGCATACAGAACATAAGGTCTAGTCGGGCATGCCCATATTTTTCAGAGGAAGGGAATAATAGATATTTAGAGCCTGGCAACTCTATTAGTAATAATATATCCACACAGAAGTTATCTATTTTTTACACATGATGTCCATCAGATAAAAGATATAATATATAAACATTGGAATTTATTAACTATAGATCCCCTCATTAAGGTTATTGTAGGGGAACATCCGCAGTTTTTATTTAAAAATAAGAAAAATTTGTTTAGACTTTTATGTGATCCTTCTAATAATGTGCATTGCCCTCAAGACAATTTACATCTAGAAACTAGACCTTGCTACAATTGCAATTTCTGTTCTTATATTTGTGATTCTGCTGTTTTTGTACATCCCAATACTTCACAAATATATAAGTTTGATATAACAGCCTATTGTAACACAAAACATGTTGTTTATCTTGCTGTGTGTTCTTCCTGTCCTGCCTTTTACATTGGCAAAACTGACAGAAGACTGAGAGACAGGGTGAGAGAACATTTGTACCAAATACATATTAAATCAGGCACAAATGCACTTTCAAAACACATTATAGCCACTGATAAAACACATTATTTTAAATTTATGGTTATTTATATTAATATACCTAGTTTAAGAGGTGGTGACATTAGGCATTTTACAGAGAGGAATGAAACGAGTTGGATCATAAGATTTCAAGCCCATTTATACCCTGGTTTAAATGAGAAAATTCCTATTAAACCAGCTCTTAAAAATAGGAGGCTTGTTTTTAAGTAAATGTTTAAGTAATACATACTATATATTTACATTTATTTTTAATGATATACTTTTAATAATATATTTTATATATGTCATTTATTGATTAAGTTTCTCTGATATATGTGATGTATATATTTAATTGTATTTTGTATTTATACAATGTACTTTTGTTGGCATATTTTTATATCTTTATTTGGTACAGATTGTTTAAAGTTGAGGAGTATGTGGATTCATTAACTAATTAATCTTATCTGCCTATTTACCAGTTGTGATGTTATGATTGAATAGGTTATCCACCTACAAATAGTGAAGTACACTCACTCACATTGTATCCTTGAGGTCTGAAGAAGCCTCTTTGGTGAAAGCGCTTACCTGTTTTTCATTCTTGAATAAAGGGTTTTTACTTGAAGTTTTTGCGATTTCTTTTTGAATTATAGAGTGGACATTACTCTGAATAGACATCTATATGGTAACTGCTATTGACTGCCAGAGGTTGTCACTGAGCCTATTTTATTGTTCATTGACATTTTCTATTTTATTGGTGCTCAGTGCCATTTATTTTCCAGCGGTGCTGATTATTTACTTCAAATTAACTATTTAGTTGCTCATACATAAAATCCACATTATAATACTCACAATTCATCACATAATAAAATTGTGAGCATGCTCCACTTTAAAATATATACCTATCTCATCCTTAACAACATAAATTGCATTGTGCATCTATAGATCAACTAGCTATCTAGTTGCTTTTATTATATATATATATATATATATATATATATATATATATATATATATATATAGATCATCACACAATAATAAATTTATAACATCGTGACACAACATTTCCTACTTGGTATAACTAATTATATGGTCAAGCACTCGCTCGACTCCAGAACCCAAATCTATATCTAGCTATAAGTGTATAACCTGATGGATTGTAATAGTAGGAATATAATATACTTGGCACAATATGACTGCTGCCTAAGATTCTATGTGGCCAAAACTAATAGCACACTTGGAGCATATGAGGGAACATACCAATAGTATAAAGAATAGGGACTCCATTAGTGCATTGCCCAAATATAATGAAATGAGTAATTTAAACCATAATTTCAAATTTATAGACCTTGAATAGGTTAGTCCTGGAAATAGGATGAGGAATATTACAAATCTTATAGAAAAGAGTGAACTTAGATGGATTTTAAAACTTAGAGCTGAAAAAGGGCTGGGCCTTAATGGTAAGATATCTATGATGAGTGTATTGGAAGCGAGGGGATTACCTCACAAATAGTGATCTACATTAGGTAGTATAGGAAGAATATTATACATTTACTTTCTAAACTACAGCATACTAACATGAAATTGGTCCTACATTTTAGTTGGACCAAGTAATATTTAGTAATATGTGTAGAAGTATGCATATAAGTGAATCTGTTTATGCAACTATACGGTCAGTTTTATATGAACATGCACGCAATAGGAATTAATGGTTGGTTATGTACGTTAAGGCTATTTTATATAGCTTGGGCTAGAAGTGCACACACACACACACACACACACACACACACACACATATATATATACATATATATATATATATATATATATATATATATATATACATATATATATATATATATATATATAACATTTTTTAACTATATCTGGCTATATACTATGGCATGCCCTCTATAGTTTATATATAACAACAGATGTGCCATGATATCGATGATACCATATATATCTAGAACATGGCTTACAGCTTAGTATATGTAGCTCAAATGATAAATGTTTTTTGGCTAGCTATAAATATTTCCATATGAAGTGCAGTTTAGTTTTTAGAATTGCATTTATTGCCTATGATCAGTCATTCTTTACTACTTTTTATATAAGTATCTGTTAGATGAAATTAGTTTGAAGATGTAGATTGATGCCAATATTAGTAGCAATTTGATGGATGTACAATAATATACTTATATGGGCATATTATGAAGAGTTGTATTGATTCTATATGATACCATATATGCCGAATATATAATGGAACTGCTCATGTTTGTGAAAAGATTTTTTAAATTATATATATATATATATATATATATATATATATATATATATATATATATATATATATATACACACACATGAGGACTTAGTATTAGGTAAATTTGATGCTGCATAGTCTTTTTGTTATAGGAAATGCACTTTGCAAGCAGCTGAACAGTAAACTATTCAGATGGCTATGTTTTTAAGGAACGGAGGCATGGCGTGATGATGTCACGATTAGGAGTGCTTTTGTGAAGTAAATAGCAGAGTGAGTGCTTTACAGCATTCACGCTAAAAAGGGGGTTTATTGCAAAAGTTAACCAGATAAGTGCATATTTAACTGCATTCTGGAACCTAGTATGGATATATAGATAAATAGGCTCATCATTCATCTATGTTTAAGAAGGTACAGTAAACTGTTTATTTGAACGACGCAAAATAGAAATCACTTTGTGATTGATTTTTGACAGCATACAAGGGTTGTAAGCTGAACGATTATGTTATAATATGTTTAATGGTATTATATCTTTCATCTGAAAGGACCTAGCTACACCACAGGATAGATTTGGAGGGATATTTAAGTGTGTACAATATGACTTGATCCATGAACGTGTAAGTAATGATGTACTGACTTGAATGATTTGGGTTCTGAAGTCGAGCGAGTGCTTGACCATATCATTAGTTATATCAAGTAGGAAATGTTATGTCATGATGATATAAATTTATTATTGTGTGATGATCTATATATAATAAAAGCAATTAGATAGCTAGTTGATCTATAGATGCACAATACAATTTATGTTGTTAAGGATGAGAAAACTTTTGTATAAAGAATCTATTTTTATTTTAAAATATGATACTTTATGATCCTCAGGTCTTAATTATGGATTGTAACTGGAGAGTTCTTATTTGATTAATTAAATTTGTTTAAATTGCTTAATTGGATAATTTGGATATGTATATATAGTATGGTTGTTCACTATGCACTTTAGTAATCCTTGAAGGATGTGTGTAACCCGAGGCACCAGAGTATTATATTTTAGTACAATAAAGACTAATGTTTTTCTTTTTGGGGGCAGGGTTATTGTACAAGTTTCTGCCTAGTGGTATTTAATTTTTATTTATTATTTTTTGTGGTTTGTCTTTTATTATCTGAACCTGCAATGTAATACAATATGGGAACCAGCCATAAGTGAATGGAGTCTGACACTGAAATGGCATGTCAACACATGAGGGGCAGCTAACCATGACAACAGCAATACTCTAGTGCTTCCTGCAGGAGATGAAATGATTTACATTATGCCCTGCTCATGCTAAAAGAGAGAAGGCAGATAAGAGAACCATGACAACTTAAAGGTAAGATGTTATAACAAAATACACAGTCTCATAACTGTTTCTAATTAGATGCATGCCAGGAAGCAGGCAAGAGTATGTCCCCTGCACATATGTTAAGCAAGGTTAACAGAATAATGCACAGATCTACATGGTGGCAGTGAAGGCAATGTACAGTCACTGTGAGATGGTGCAGCATAAATTTATCCCAGAACAGGGTCTTGGTGGAACCCACACAGAATGCAGTAGATATATTACATGCAGTGCCGCCACCATTTGACATGGACAGTCTGGAGAGTAGCAGACACCTAGTTCTAGAGATGTCCCTGACCACTACTGGCCAGCAGCATCAACAGCCTAAAACTAAAAGAGAAAATAGAAAATGTGTTTTTTAAGAAAATATTTATCTTACCATCTGGGGGGGGGGTGGCCATGATGGTGCAGCGGTTAGCATTGTCACCTCACAGCAAGAGGTTCTCTGGTTCAGTCCTCAGCTGGGGTGCCTTCTGTGTGGAGTCTGCATGTCCTCCCTGTGGTCACATGGGTTTCCTCCCACATCCCAAAGACATGCTGTAGGTGGATTGAACACTCTAAATTCGCCCTAGGCATGAGTGTGTGTGTGTGTGTCTTCCGAGGAAGGTTGGGTGCCAGGCTGGCAACATGACACCGTAAAACTCCACTGCCAATCATGAGCAGACAGATGATCCGCTGTGGTGACCCCTACCTGGGAAAAGCCGAAAGAAGAAGAAGATTTATCTTACCATCTGGACATTGTTGCCTTACCTTCACTTCCTATTTACAGATATCATCACGTTCTGGTGCTGCATGCATTCCTTCCTTGTGCTGGTGATGCCCATGACTGAGGATCAATTCCTCATCCAGGTAATACCAGACATATGATTCTTTTAAAATGCACCACCACCACAGGGGATAAACAGGTAAGTCATGAAATGTCCAAGGAGGAAATAAAGCATAATTTTACTCTCCTTCACATACCAAGCAGGTGCTCACTGGCAGGCACTAACAGAAGCTGCTTTGCTCTTGAACCTTATCTGTAAAAAGAAGAATAAAATGGCAGCTTGTGAGTCCCATCTACAAGGTGACTTCAGCAATGCGATTACCCATAAGTAGTGCAGTGTGCATACCTAACCAGAATTCCAGCATGAGCTTGCAGCCAGGAGCCATCACAACGCTGGTAGCAGACTGCACCTTATGCTACAGGTGCACGGCAGAAAAATACAGTAATTCGTAAACATTTATGCCTCCTGATTTTTCTGTGTGCCACAAATAGGTGTAAACTGGCATAGTCTTAGAAGTGCACCTCCATTATCATGGTTAAGTCATGCAGATCTCAGAAGATATCTTGCATATCTAGACAGCAGTATTAGGAGTAATTTTAATGTTATTCTACAGGCAGTCAGAGGAGGCACACAATACTATGAAAATTTGTGGTGACCTATTTTTGTTACCTTCTTAATTATGTGCACCCTCCTGCTAGAATTTACATTACAAAAGACCAGCAAGAGGAATGTGTATGTCTTCATAGGTCTCATATTTGTAGACAGTACTGGCAACAAACTAGCCCATAATATCAAGAAAACCTGCCCCTGTGTATGTCTGTCACTGTTAAAGTACTCCTCTAGAATATCTAATGTGTGGACTGTCTTAGGGTGGATATAGCAGTTATATGCTTGACATGCTCCCCTCCCAGTGTATTAAGGGAGGGCAACATCATGAAGTTACCAAGGAGCCCCCAATTATTGAAAAATGGATGACTGACATATTCTATACACAACTGGTGGCATGTACGTCTGGTTTAAGTAATCTGATATCTGTCCCTACAGCTGTCCCTTTGATTATAATATGATGGGATGGGGTGGGGTGGGGGAACAACTAGGAGCAGCAGGGTGACAGAGCTAGAGGAGATTCTGTTGTAGCTTGGGGGCACTGCTTTTGGTGCAAATCCCAAGAATGGACACTGACATCATGTGCCTCTGTGGAAAATCCACCAGGTTAGTACCATTTACACCTGACTGCTGTACAGCACACAGACACACAGGCTGACTAGATCAAATGTTGACTTTGTATTGTTTTAGGTACATCAGGAACCTATACATATCAGAATGGCAGCAAAGGTAAGTTGGGATTATATGGCACATCTTCAAGGATACCCTTAGTGTGTAGGCCACAGAAGCATGATTTTGTCTCAGATACTCATGGTGGATCCATGCACCTTCCTATGCAATCACAAGTCAGAGCAATGCTATGGTCACACATGTAGAGGCTAGAGCAGAATGACAGGCTGATATTGGCACTTGTGCTGGGGCTGATGATAAAACACATATATGAATCCTGAGTCACAGACTGATGGTATAATGATAGCTTTTTCATTCTGGGTGGACATCCACCCTCTATATAAGATGAAGCTGTGGTCTTACACACACACAAGAATATGAGGCTGTACAGTTTCACTGTTCACCATCCAGAGTGGGGGAGGGGTCCTTCATTGCTCCAACCACAAGCAAAGCTTCCTGTACAGCAGTGACAGCAAATGTACACACTATATCTGAAGTGGGTATACCTACCATTTTGCAGCCTTGCAATGGTGCCTGACGCATTACATGTCAAAGGTATCTCTGACATACAGATGGCACTCTGTATCAATCACCAGATATGCCACAGTAGTACCCTCCAGGCACAGTCTGCTGAAACTCATTCCAGCATGTCCTCAAAACTGTGTTGTATAGCCTCCATGAGGATGTAGAGGCCAGGAGGATAAGTAAGGATTTAATTGATTAAGTCTGTGGTGGCACTATATGCTCTTGCATGTTATGGATTACCAGTGCTACCTTCACCACGTTCATTCATAGTGGTGGCTAAGATCAGGTGAGGATGCTTACCATGGCTAGCCATGTGGGGTGCACAGTCCTCACATGTATCTGGATGTGCATCACACTTTACCACCATTCATCATGAGAGGACTTGCCACTTAGTTTCTACTGACAGGACACTTCATGAACAGACCTTGTCCAGGTCCCAGACCTGCAGTCACACACCATCCCTGTCAGGGGAGATCAGAAGTCCTAGTGCAACAAGTCAGCATAGTTACTGCAGATTATGGCCACAAAGTCGCACCCCAAACACATTGCAGGTGGAAATTGTGTGTGATACAGAATACCCATCACTATGAGACTCTATTCTCATCCAGCAATGGCTTATAGTGCATCCTCCAAGTTGCAGGTGAAGCCTTTACGGTTACATGCATGGAATCTATGGCACCCAGTACTTCAAGGAGACAGACAATGCTGTAGAAAGCATACATTGCATTGGCTCTGTCCTGTGGTTTGCTATTAAACCATATAATATTTCTTCACAAGCTGAAGCATTATGTTAAGGAACGTATTACATACTGTAGTGTGGAGACCTGTGAAGTATGTAGGGTGCTCTGGGTGGGTCTCTGAAAGGCCCTTGCAGCTGTTGTGAAAAAAGCTATACTTACCTTAGTCTTCACACACACCTCTATTAGTTCCATTTGTGGTGACACATCAGTCAAATCTAAAGTGATAACAACTTATTACAGTTACACTGATAGAGAGATTAACCACTCATACTACCATCTGTGCTGGCACCACATTCACCTCACATACACCAGCCAAACTGGAAACAGCAAGTATTAAGTTATGCTGCTGGGTTACAGCTGCTTAAACTCTGACCATTCCTGCCTAGATACATGTACGATTTGCAACTATGTCCACCTTACATTCATGTTAATATCATTGGCACCTTATCTCACTACTCTATTTCATTTGCATGTCATTTGTATATATTTTATGTAGTCCATTTGCGCTCACTGCAATGGAGCATGACATGAGACTAAAAATCACTAGTACCATGTGTCAGTCTGTCTATGGCCAGTTCTGAGACAAGTCACATTACATACTACTCAAACTGCCTTAAGTGTTGTCTCACATCTTTTAGACATTCTGTATTCAGCTGCCCACATCTAGATACCTGCTGCTATCATGGGTGGCAGACTCACAGGTTCACCAAACAGTGGTAACAGTTTATTTTTTGTAAGCATTTTAAACCTTCCTTCGCACGGATATTGATAAAATGTCTACATTTTAAAATGAAATCCATGCCTTATTTTTCTGTCCATCAATATCTTTTCTCTGCTTGGGAAAGTATTCCAGAGGAGTGAGTTACTTCCTTACCTCTGGGCATAACAAAAGTTATTATGTTATTAACTTTAAACTTTTATTAAATGCATTCTCTTCCTAGCATTTACATTATCATAAAATCTGTTTCATTAACAATATGTATAAAGGTGCCAGTAAGAACTGTATTATGGTTAGGTACAAAATACATGCAAAAGAATATTTGCAACTCTTAGGGCAAGTGTGTGTGTGTGTGTGTGTGTGTGTGTGTGTGTGTGTGT